>NC_085988.1:832500-837500 GCF_030014385.1 Trichomycterus rosablanca | reverse complement strand
GACACGACCTCTCCTCCCGGGGCAGCCAGGACCGGGTGTGTCGCCCCGTCTCCACGGCCAGGTCGTGTGCGCTCAGTCTGTACCTCGTCAGGGTGTTTCTTAATTTAGGGTCGGATACTGTGCTCAGATAATCTGCTGCACTGTAGTGTCTGTTTAGGGTCAAATAACAAATAACAACAAATAATAAATAACAACAAATAATAAATAACTGCATCTTACTTTGAGTTTTAGTTTCAGTTTCCCAATAATTCAGATATTTAGTTCGGAGTTTTTGTGTAATTTGGTTTATTCTAATTGGGTTTACAGATTTCTCTTGTTCCTGAGTCTTTATTGTGTTAGTGTGTGTTATTAGTGTGTCGGTGTGTGTTAGTGGTGTATCTGTGTGTGTTAGTGGTGTATCTGTGTGTGTTAGTGGTGTATGGGTGCAGTGACTCAGGACCAGTTGGATGAGGGGACTGGTATGTTTGCTCAGCTCTTGGTGTTTCAGGGCTTTATAATGATGAGTTTGGGGGTCGCTCTCATTTAGATGTTTCCAGAAGTTGATGCTCTTCTCTGTATGTTTATAATTAGTGGAAATCGGCCTAATTCTGCCCTGCACGCATTGTTAGTGGTGTGTTGGTGTGTGTTAGTGGTGTGTTGGTGTGTGTTCGTGGTGTGTTAGTGGTGTGTTAGTGGTGTGTGTTAGTGGTGTGTTGGTGTGTGTTAGTGGTGTGTTGGTGTGTGTTGGTGTGTGTTAGTGGTGTGTTGGTGTGTGTTAGTGGTGTGTGTTGGTGTGTGTTCGTGGTGTGTCTGTGCACCTTTAGGATGCTTTTACAGAACTCTGTGTGCAGGGTCTCTAATGGATGTTTGTCCCAATTATGGAATTGATGGTGTGTAAGCGAACCCCAAACTTCACTGCCATATAGACATACAGTGCTCAGCATAAATGAGTACACCCCAACAGATTTGTCAGAAAACCTTTAGTTTCTTTACAGAATCAACATTTTCTATGGGGTACTATACTACAAAATACTCCTACAAATGTGGGCCATTGATTGCAAACAAGATTTGTTCATTTGTACACACAAAAAAGTTATTTTCTCAACAAATTCATTCAAGACCATGTTGCAAAAATGAGTACACCCCAATGAAAGTCTTAGGAGTTTAGACTACAAAATTCTAATTAACACGAATTTAACCACATGTGAGTCTAATTATTCATTAAACAGGTGTCCAGCAGACAGTTGACAGTTAAAAGGGCATTACTTAACAAAGAAAACCCCATCCCATTTCATGCTGTCAGCAGTGGCACCACATGGAAGAGAAATGTCACAAGACCTGAGAAAGAAAATTGTTTCTTTACACAAGAAAGGTGAAGGCTACAAGAAGATCGGCAAAGCTTTACTGATCAGTCAGAATACTGTAGCAAAAGTGATACAAAAATTTAACAAAGATGGAACTGCAACCATCTTACAGAGACGTCCAGGCCATCCACGGATGTTAACACCCAAACAGGAGCGTCTTCTGATGAGAAGTGTTGAAGAAAATCGGCATGCAAGTTCACTGCAGTTAGCTAAAGAGGTAAAAAGCCAAACTGGGGTGACTTTTTCCCGTGACACAGTACAGCGTACACTGCAGAAGAATGGCATGCATGGGTATCATCCACGAAGGAAGCCTCTCCTGAAGCCCATGCACAAAAAAGCCCGCCTAGAATTTGCCAGGGCCCATGCTGAAAAAGATGAAGACTACTGGGACTCTATACTCTGGAGTGATGAGACCAAGATAAATGTTTTTGGAACTGATGGCTTCCAAACTGTATGGCGTCGCAAAGGTGAGGAGTACAAAGAAGAATGCATGGTGCCTACAGTGAAACATGGTGGTGGCAGTGTCCTTATGTGGGGCTGCATGAGTGCTGCTGGTGTTGGGGAGCTGCATTTCATCGATGGTATCATGAATTCACAGATGTGCTGCTCTATATTGAAGGACAAGATGCTACCATCACTTCATGCCCTTGGTTGTCATGCACTTTTCCAACATGACAATGATCCAAAACACACATCTAAGGCCACTGTTGCATTTCTGAAGAAGAACAGGGTGTAAGTGAATCAGTATGTCTCCTGATCTGAACCCAATCAAACACCTATGGGGAATTCTGAAGACACAGGTTGAGCATCACTCTCCATCCAGCATCCAGGCTCTAAAAGAGGTCGTTCTTGAAGAATTGAAAAAGATAGACGTTGCAATTTGTCGCCAACTTGTTCATTCCATGATTAGAAGACTTAATGCTGTCCATAAAAATCATAGTGGTCATATAAAATACTAGATGTAGTACTTTTTGATGTGGGGTGTATTCATTTTTGCATCAACTCATTTGAGTAAAACTGAATATTTTGTAATCTAAGTTATATTATTAACCTTACTTTTATGTTATGGGTTAAAGAAATGTTCTATGAAACTCAGTCTTGTCAAAATTTAGAAAATTGTTCCTGTGTTCAGTGAGATATTGATTAAAATCTTACTTTTCAAAGGGGGTGTACTCATTTATGCTGAGCACTGTATATACACACACACACACACTCATACATATACACACACACACACTCACATATATACACACACACACACTCACATATATACACACACTCACATATATACACACACACACTCACTTATATACACACACACACACTCACATATACACACACACACACTCACATATATACACACACACACACTCACATATATACACACACACACACTCACATATATACACACACACACTCACTTATATACACACACACACACTCACATATACACACACACACACTCACATATATACACACACACACACACTCATACATATACACACACACACACTCACATATATACACACACACACACTCACATATATACACACACTCACATATATACACACACACACTCACTTATATACACACACACACACTCACATATACACACACACACACTCACATATATACACACACACACACTCACATATATACACACACACACACTCACATATATACACACACACACTCACTTATATACACACACACACACTCACATATACACACACACACACTCACATATATACACACACACACACTCACATATATACACACACACACACTCACATATATACACACACACACTCACTTATATACACACACACACACTCACATATACACACACACACACACACTCATATATACACACACACACTCACTTATATACACACACACACACTCACATATACACACACACACACTCACATATATACACACACACACACTCACATATATACACACACACACTCACTTATATACACACACACACACTCACATATACACACACACACACTCACATATATACACACACACACACTCACATATATACACACACACACACTCACATATATACACACACACACACTCACTTATATACACACACACACACTCACATATACACACACACACTCACATATATACACACACACACACTCACATATATACACACACACACACTCACATATATACACACACACACTCACTTATATACACACACACACACTCACATATACACACACACACACTCACATATATACACACACACACACTCACATATATACACACACACACTCACTTATATACACACACACACACACTCACATATACACACACACACACACTCATATATATACACACACACACTCACATATATACACACACACACACACTCATACATATACACACACACACAGTCACATATATACACACACACACACTCACATATATACACACACACACACACTCACATATATACACACACACACTCACTTATATACACACACACACACTCACATATATACACACACACACACACACTCACATATATACACACACACACACTCACATATATACACACACTCACATATATACACACACACACACACACTCATATATATACACACACACACACTCACATATATACACACACACACACTCACGTTATATACACACACACACACACACATATTATATACACACACACATTATATACACACACACACATATATATACACACATATATATATATATATAGTGTATCACAAAAGTGAGTACACCCCTCACATTTCTGCAAATATTTCATTATATCTTTTCATGGGACAACACTATAGACATGAAACTTGGATATAACTTAGAGTAGTCAGTGTACAGCTTGTATAGCAGTGTAGATTTACTGTCTTCTGAAAATAACTCAACACACAGCCATTAATGTCTAAATAGCTGGCAACATAAGTGAGTACACCCCACAGTGAACATGTCCAAATTGTGCCCAAAGTGTCAATATTTTGTGTGACCACCATTATTATCCAGCACTGCCTTAACCCTCCTGGGCATGGAATTCACCAGAGCTGCACAGGTCGCTACTGGAATCCTCTTCCACTCCTCCCTGATGACATCACGGAGCTGGTGGATGTTAGACACCTTGAACTCCTCCACCTTCCACTTGAGGATGCGCCACAGGTGCTCAATTGGGTTTAGTCCATCACCTTTACCTTCAGCTTCCTCAGCAAGGCAGTTGTCATCTTGGAGGTTGTGTTTGGGGTCGTTATCCTGTTGGAAAACTGCCATGAGGCCCAGTTTTCGAAGGGAGGGGATCATGCTCTGTTTCAGGATGTCACAGTACATGTTGGAATTCATGTTTCCCTCAATGAACTGCAGCTCCCCAGTGCCAGCAACACTCATGCAGCCCAAGACCATGATGCTACCACCACCATGCTTGACTGTAGGCAAGATACAGTTGTCTTGGTACTTCTCACCAGGGCGCCGCCACACATGCTGGACACCATCTGAGCCAAACAAGTTTATCTTGGTCTCGTCAGACCACAGGGCATTCCAGTAATCCATGTTCTTGGACTGCTTGTCTTCAGCAAACTGTTTGCGGGCTTTCTTGTGCGTCAGCTTCCTTCTGGGATGACGACCATGCAGACCGAGTTG
>NC_085988.1:787500-827500 GCF_030014385.1 Trichomycterus rosablanca | reverse complement strand
AGAGTTCTTTGCCATGAGGTGCCATGTTGAATATCCAGTGGCCAGTATGAGAGAATTGTACCCAAAACACCAAATTTAACAGCCCTGCTCCCCATTTACACCTGGGACCTTGACACATGACACCAGGGAGGGACAACGACACATTTGGGCACAATTTGGACATGTTCACTGTGGGGTGTACTCACTTATGTTGCCAGCTATTTAGACATTAATGGCTGTGTGTTGAGTTATTTTCAGAAGACAGTAAATCTACACTGCTATACAAGCTGTACACTGACTACTCTAAGTTATATCCAAGTTTCATGTCTATAGTGTTGTCCCATGAAAAGATATAATGAAATATTTGCAGAAATGTGAGGGGTGTACTCACTTTCGTGATACACTGTATATACACACACACACTCATATATACACACACACACACACTCATATATATATACACACACACACTCATATATATATATACACACACACACTCACATATATACAGTACACACACAATCTCATACATATATACACACACACTCATATATATATACACACACACACTCATATATATATACACACACACACTCATGTACAGTGTATCACAAAAGTGAGTACACCCCTCACATTTCTGCAGATATTTAAGTATATCTTTTCATAAGACAACACTGACAAAATGACACTTTGACACAATGAAAAGTAGTCTGTGTGCAGCTTATATAACAGTGTAAATTTATTCTTCCCTCAAAATAACTCAATATACAGCCATTAATGTCTAAACCACTGGCAACAAAAGTGAGTACACCCCTTAGTGAAAGTTCCTGAAGTGTCAATATTTTGTGTGGCCACCATTATTTCCCAGAACTGCCTTAACTCTCCTGGGCATGGAGTTTACCAGAGCTTCACAGGTTGCCACTGGAATGCTTTTCCACTCCTCCATGACGACATCACGGAGCTGGCGGATATTCGAGACTTTGCGCTCCTCCACCTTCCGCTTGAGGATGCCCCAAAGATGTTCTATTGGGTTTAGGTCTGGAGACATGCTTGGCCAGTCCATCACCTTTACCCTCAGCCTCTTCAATAAAGCAGTGGTCGTCTTAGAGGTGTGTTTGGGGTCATTATCATGCTGGAACACTGCCCTGCGACCCAGTTTCCGGAGGGAGGGGATCATGCTCTGCTTCAGTATTTCACAGTACATATTGGAGTTCATGTGTCCTTCAATGAAATGTAACTCCCCAACACCTGCTGCACTCATGCAGCCCCAGACCATGGCATTCCCACCACCATGCTTGACTGTAGGCATGACACACTTATCTTTGTACTCCTCACCTGATTGCCGCCACACATGCTTGAGACCATCTGAACCAAACAAATTAATCTTGGTCTCATCAGACCATAGGACATGGTTCCAGTAATCCATGTCCTTTGTTGACATGTCTTCAGCAAACTGTTTGCGGGCTTTCTTGTGTAGAGACTTCAGAAGAGTCTTCCTTCTGGGGTGACAGCCATGCAGACCAATTTGATGTAGTGTGCGGCGTATGGTCTGAGCACTGACAGGCTGACCCCCCACCTTTTCAATCTCTGCAGCAATGCTGACAGCACTCCTGCGCCTATCTTTCAAAGACAGCAGTTGGATGTGATGCTGAGCACGTGCACTCAGCTTCTTTGGACGACCAACGCGAGGTCTGTTCTGAGTGGACCCTGCTCTTTTAAAACGCTGGATGATCTTGGCCACTGTGCTGCAGCTCAGTTTCAGGGTGTTGGCAATCTTCTTGTAGCCTTGGCTATCTTCATGTAGCGCAACAATTCGTCTTTTAAGATCCTCAGAGAGTTCTTTGCCATGAGGTGCCATGTTGGAACTTTCAGTGACCAGTATGAGAGAGTGTGAGAGCTGTACTACTAAATTGAACACACCTGCTCCCTATGCACACCTGAGACCTAGTAACACTAACGAGTCACATGACATTTTGGAGGGAAAATGACAAGCAGTGCTCAATTTGGACATTTAGGGGTGTAGTCTCTTAGGGGTGTACTCACTTTTGTTGCCGGTGGTTTAGACATTAATGGCTGTATATTGAGTTATTTTGAGGGAAGAATAAATTTACACTGTTACAGTGTATCACAAAAGTGAGTACACCCCTCACATTTCTGCAGATATTTAAGTATATCTTTTCATGGGACAACACTGACAAAATGACACTTTGACACAATGAAAAGTAGTCTGTGTGCAGCTTATATAACAGTGTAAATTTTTTCTTCCCTCAAAATAACTCAATATACAGCCATTAATGTCTAAACCACTGGCAACAAAAGTGAGTACACCCCTTAGTGAAAGTTCCTGAAGTGTCAATATTTTGTGTGGCCACCATTATTTCCCAGAACTGCCTTAACTCTCCTGGGCATGGAGTTTACCAGAGCTTCACAGGTTGCCACTGGAATGCTTTTCCACTCCTCCATGACGACTACACGGAGCTGGCGGATATTCGAGACTTTGCGCTCCTCCACCTTCCGCTTGAGGATGCCCCAAAGATGTTCTATTGGGTTTAGGTCTGGAGACATGCTTGGCCAGTCCATCACCTTTACCCTCAGCCTCTTAAATAAAGCAGTGGTCGTCTTAGAGGTGTGTTTGGGGTCATTATCATGCTGGAACACTGCCCTGCGACCCAGTTTCCGGAGGGAGGGGATCATGCTCTGCTTCAGTATTTCACAGTACATATTGGAGTTCATGTGTCCCTCAATGAAATGTAACTCCCCAACACCTGCTGCACTCATGCAGCCCCAGACCATGGCATTCCCACCACCATGCTTGACTGTAGGCATGACACACTTATCTTTGTACTCCTCACCTGATTGCCGCCACACATGCTTGAGACCATCTGAACCAAACAAATTAATCTTGGTCTCATCAGACCATAGGACATGGTTCCAGTAATCCATGTCCTTTGTTGACATGTCTTCAGCAAACTGTTTGTGGGCTTTCTTGTGTAGAGACTTCAGAAGAGTCTTCCTTCTGGGGTGACAGCCATGCAGACCAATTTGATGTAGTGTGCGGCGTATGGTCTGAGCACTGACAGGCTGACCCCCCACCTTTTCAATCTCTGCAGCAATGCTGACAGCACTCCTGCACCTATCTTTCAAAGACAGCAGTTGGATGTGACGCTGAGCACGTGCACTCAGCTTCTTTGGACGACCGACGCGAGGTCTGTTCTGAGTGGACCCTGCTCTTTTAAAACGCTGGATGATCTTGGCCACTGTGCTGCAGCTCAGTTTCAGGGTGTTGGCAATCTTCTTGTAGCCTTGGCCATCTTCATGTAGCGCAACAATTCGTCTTTTAAGATCCTCAGAGAGTTCTTTGCCATGAGGTGCCATGTTGGAACTTTCAGTGACCAGTATGAGAGAGTGTGAGAGCTGTACTACTAAATTGAACACACCTGCTCCCTATGCACACCTGAGACCTAGTAACACTAACAAATCACATGACATTTTGGAGGGAAAATGACAAGCAGTGCTCAATTTGGACATTTAGGGGTGTAGTCTCTTAGGGGTGTACTCACTTTTGTTGCCGGTGGTTTAGACATTAATGGCTGTATATTGAGTTATTTTGAGGGGAGAATAAATTTACACTGTTATATAAGCTGCACACAGACTACTTTTCATTGTGTCAAAGTGTCATTTTGTCAGTGTTGTCCCATGAAAAGATATACTTAAATATCTGCAGAAATGTGAGGGGTGTACTCACTTTTGTGATACACTGTATATATACACACACAATCTCATACATATATACACACACACTCATACATATATACACACACACACACATATGTATAGACACACACACACTCATATATACTGTATATACACACACACTCATATATATATACACACACACACTCATATATATATATACACACACACTCATATATATACACACACACACACTCATATATATATATACACACACACTCATATATATACACACACACACTCATATATATATACACACACACACTCATATATATATATATATACACACACACACTCACATATATACAGTACACACACACACTCATATATATATATATACACACACACACTCATATATATACAGTGTATCACGAAAGTAATGAAATAATAATGAAATATTTGCAGAAATGTGAGGGGTGTACTCACTTTCGTGATACACTGTATATACACACACACTCATGTATATATACACACACAATCTCAAACATATATACACACACACTCATATATATATACACACACACACTCATATATATATACACACACACACTCATATATATATATATACCCCCACACACACACACATATACAGTATATACACACATATATATACACACACACACATGTATATATACACACACACACATACGCACACACACACACACACACTTACAGTACATACACACACACACTCACTCACACTCATACCTACAGTCATACACACCCTGGATCGCCCTGGATCAGCCTGCAGAGGGCGTAACTGCAGCAGTGTTTCAGCACTGTTCCACCTGAGCTGCGCCCCCTGTAGGATGAAATGAGAGGTTTGGTGTGTTGCTCCACCCTCCTCAGATCTGTTCGAGGCTCTCTCAGAGCTCCTCTCCTCTCACCGTGTTCCTCACCATGTTCCTCTCACCGTGCTCCTTTCCTCAGATCTGTTCGAGGCTCTCTCAGAGCTCCTCTCCTCTCACCATGTTCCTCCTCTCCTCAGATCTGTTCGAGGCCCTCTCAGAGCTCCTCTCCTCTCACCATGTTCCTCCTCTCCTCAGATCTGTTCGATGCTCTCTCAGAGCTCCTCTCCTCTCACCGTGTTCCTCACCATGTTCCTCTCACCATGTTCCTCCTCTCCTCAGATCTGTTCGAGGCTCTCTCAGAGCTCCTCTCCTCTCACCATGTTCCTCCTCTCCTCAGATCTGTTCGATGCTCTCTCAGAGCTCCTCTCCTCTCACCGTGTTCCTCACCATGTTCCTCTCACCATGTTCCTCCTCTCCTCAGATCTGTTCGAGGCCCTGTCAGAGCTGATCATCCTGACGGCCAGCCGCTGTTTACACGGTGTGGAGATCCGTGGCGTCCTGACGGAGAGCGTGGCTCAGCTCTACACCGACCTGGACGGCGGCTTCACCCACGCCGCCTGGATCCTGCCCCAGTGGATCCCTCTCCCCAGCTTCAGGTACGCTCACCCACGCTCACCCTCTCTCATGACTGTCGGGGTCTGAGTCATTTAGTGTACTGTTGTCGACAGGCGGAGGGACCGCGCCCACCTGGAGCTCAAGAAGATCTTCTACGAGGTGATCCAGAAGCGCAGGAGGAGCCAGGAGAAGGAAGACGACATCCTGCAGACGCTCGTGGACGCCACATACAAGTACGACACGATTATCCATCATCTCCTGTTCCTCTAGAACCTCATCAGTGTTCCTCTAGAACTTCATCAGTGTTCCTTTAGAACCTCATCAGTGTTTCTCTACAGAGGAACAGGGTTCCTCTAAAACTTCATAATGGTTTCTCTAGAACTTTGTCATGGTTCCTCATGGTTCCTGTAGAACTTTAGTGTTCCTGTAGAACTTCATTATGGTTCCTCTAGAACGTCATCAGTGTTCCTCTAGAACTTAATCGATGGTCCAGGTGGAACGCTGACCCTAACCTTCTCCCTCTGTCTCTGTAGAGACGGACGCCCTCTGAACGATGATGAGATTGCTGGGATGCTGATCGGTCTGCTGTTGGCTGGTCAGCACACTTCGTCCACCACCAGCGCCTGGCTGGGGTTCTTCCTGGCCCGGGACTCGGCTCTGCAGGAGCGGTGCTACAGCGAGCAGAAACAAGTGTGTGGAGAACATCTGCCCCCCATCACCTACGAACAGGTAAGAGACCATGTTACCCATGAACCTTTGGTCCAGAAGTCCCTGAGACCCTCACAGACCTCATGATGCTCTTGTTGTGTGTAGTTGAAGGACCTGACTCTGCTGGACCGCTGTCTGAAGGAAACTCTAAGATTACGACCACCAATCATGACCATGATGAGAATGGCTCGAACCCCTCAGGTACAAACACCATCACCTGATCCTCAGGTTCCTCACACAGGTTCCTCACACAGGTTCTTCACTCAGCTTCCTCACACAGGTTCCTCACTCAGGTTCTTCACACATGTTCCTCACACAGGTTCCTCACTCAGGTTCCTCACACATGTTCCTCACTCAGGTTCTTCACACATGTTCCTCACACAGGTTCCTTACTCAGGTTCTTCACACAGGTTCCTCACACATGTTCTTCACACAGGTTCTTCACTCCGGTTCCTCACACAGGTTCCTCACTCAGCTTCCTCACACAGGTTTCTCACACATGTTCCTCACACAGGTTCCTCACTCAGGTTCTTCACACATGTTCCTCACACAGGTTCCTCACTCAGGTTCCTCACACATGTTCCTCACTCAGGTTCTTCACACATGTTCCTCACACAGGTTCCTCACTCAGGTTCCTCACACAGGTTCCTCACACATGTTCTTCACACAGGTTCTCCCTCTTGTTTTTTTGTTGTCCTCCACTGACCTCCTCTCTCCTCTGGTGTCTCCTCCTGTAGAAAGTGGGTGAGTACACCATTCCCGCCGGACACCAGGTCTGTGTGTCTCCTACAGTGAACCACCGACTCCACGACACCTGGAACCATCGCCTGGACTTCCACCCCGAGCGCTACCTGGGAGAGAACCCCGCCGCCGGAGAGAAGTTCGCCTACGTGCCCTTCGGAGCAGGTGGGTTCGAAAGGGTTGTGATGAAACATCAGCACCACATCACCACAGCAACTACTCATCACCTAGCAACACACTTAGAACCACCCGAAAATCACAGTTACTGAACTCAGTGAAGCAATCAGAGGTTGAGGGCCCTGCTCAGGGGCCCAACATGACAGGGGTTGTGCTTAAACCCACCATCACTAGTCCAGTGTCATAACCATTGAGCCACCTCACCTAGGATACCATAGCAAATGCCTGGAAACCACCGTCAATTACCTGAGATACCATAACAACCCCTTAGCAACACACTCACAAACACCTAGGACCCTCCTAGCAACCACCTGGGGTACAGTATCAAACACCCAGCAACCCCCGATCATCAGCCAACTACTAACCTCAATCAGCTACTGAGTAACACACTCACAACCACCTGGTACACTGTAACAACTGCATAGCAACACCCTAACAACCACCCAAAATACCATCAGAACAGCTTGGCAACAATTTGGAACACCATAAACACCTAGCAACCTTCACCCAATCACATGGGGTATCATTTCAACCAATTAGCAACACAATAGCAACCACCAAGCACATCACAGTAACTGCCTAGCAACGGCTCAGCAACCACCTGTAACAACTGCTAAGCAACATCCTAACAACCACCTAGAATTCCACCAGAACCGCTTAGCAACTACCAGGAATACCATATTGAACACCTAGCAACCGACTACCCACCCAGCGTCATAGCAACCATTTAGCAACATAATTGCAACCACCTAAAATACCATAGTAACTGCTTAGCAACACTTTAGCAACCACCTGAGACATCACAGCAACTGCTTAACAACACACTAACAACCACCTAAAATACCATCAGAACAGCTTGGCAACTACCAGGAATACCATATTGAACAGCTAGCAATCTTCTACCCACCCAGTGTCATAGCAACCATTTAGCAACACAAAAGCACCACCTGAAACAACATTGCAACTCCTTAGCAACGTTAAGCAACCACCTGAAACATCATAGCAACTGCTTAGCAAACACCTGGAACACTGGAACAACTGCTTAGCAACACCCTAACAACCACCTAAATACCACCAGAGCAGCTTGGCAACTACCAGGAATACCATATTGAACACCTAGCAATCTTCTACCCACCCAGTGTCATAGCAACCATTTAGCAACATAATTGCAACCATAGCAACTGCTTAGCAACACTCTAGCAACCATATGGAAAACAAAAGCATCTACTTAACAAAACTATAGCAATCATCTAGCAACACGCTAGCAATACCAGAACAGAGTTAAAGCTGGTGTTGTTGTATTAGTAATTACTATGGTACCATGTATGTGTATAGTGGAGGAATGAAGTAACGCCTGTTTTTATGGTGTGTGTGTGTGTGTGTGTGTGTGTGTGTGTGTGTGTGGCAGGACGTCACCGCTGTATCGGCGAGAACTTCGCTTACGTCCAGATTAAGACCATCTGGTCGACGCTGTTCCGTCTCTTCCAGTTCCAGCTGGTGGACGGATACTTCCCCACCATCAACTACACCACCATGATCCACACGCCCACCCAGCCCATCATCAGATACACACGCAGACCCCGGCGCTGAGGGGGAGGAGCCTGGAGTCTGGGGCGTGGTCCACCGAGACGGGATATAAATATAGAAATGCTTCATGTTTCATTATTAAAGATCATTTTTTAATTACCGCCTCAGTCTGTAATCAGCTCTTACCTCCAGCTCCAGAAAGTATGTGGACGCCCCTCCTAATGATGGAGTTCAGGTGTTTCAGCCACACCCACCGCCACTCCCACATGCACATTCCACAGTAGAACATCTGTAGAGGTTATAGTCAGGTGTCCACAAAATTTTGGTCATGTAGTCTATCAGATCACTTAAATTACGTTGGCATGATGGGTCTATCACTGGACACGGAGTGGTAATCAGTCCTGATCAGGGTCCAAGTTCATCATGCCCCTAACAACTGGGTAAAGAACCTAGAGTACACGTTATAACAAAAAGATGTTCTGGTGTCCACATATTTTTGGTCACATCATTCATAAAACCAAACATGGAATGAAGGGTCAGTAAACTTCTGACCCCATCATGGTCCAAACATCTCAGAGATCAGTTCTGCATCACCTCATCATGGACATCCAGCACAGTTTCCATGATCATCCTGCTAGAACTTCACTCATATCTTAGTAAGGAACCCAAGAACCTTATCAGGTTTCTTCCAGAACTTCATCAGTGTTCCTCTGGAACTTATTATCAAGGTTCTTCTAGAACTTTATCAGGGTCCCTCTAGAACCTCATCAGTGTTTCTCTAGAACTTCATCAGGGTTCCTATAGAACTTTATTAAGGTTCCTCTACAACCCCACCAGTGTTCATCTAGAACTTATTATCAAGGGTCTTCTAGAACTTTATCAGTGTCCCTCTAGATTAGAACCTCATCAGAGTTCTTCTAGAACTTTATTAAAGTTCCTCTAGAACTTCATCAGGGTTCCTTTAGACCTTTATCAGTGTTCCTGTAGAACGTTATTAAGGTTCCTGTAGAACTTTCTAGAACTATCAGTGTTCCTGTAGAACTGTATCAGGCTTGGATCATGTCATCACCTCCTCTGGTCTGCAGGTGGCGCCCTGGGCTTTATAATCACAGCCTGGTGCGGCTTCAGTCCCGTTACTGTGGTGAGGTTGGGTCATGTTCATAGTGGAACTGTGGGAACACGTCACCTCGTCATTCCAGAAAATTAGAAGTGTGTCTGTGGGGATTTGTGGAGGTCTGGCTTTGGTTTTCGGATGAATAGACCAGACTCGCAGTCGTCCTTCCAATTCAACCCAAAGGTGGGCCTTCCCCAAACAATTAATGCCAACTTCAGTGCTTATACAGTTTGATAAAGTATTATGGGATGGTCTGTAGTAAAATAACACGACACATCCCTAAATGTTTAACTGTTGTAGCAACATGTTTTTCTATTATATTTGAATGAAAAACAGCTACTGTGAGATTGTTATATTATTATTGTTATATTATTATTGTTATATCCACTGGTCCCGTTTGTGAGGATTTTGGCATCTGTGTATAAAAGTGAGATTGGAGGAAATGATCTGCGGTCAGGATTCTCATCTTTTTGAAGAATGAAGAGAGGTAACGGCCTGTCGCATGGACACCGGCGGGGATTTTGTTAAAAATGACTCTTGAAAACTGATATAAACAGAGGAGGAGAAAATAAATCTGAACATTTTTGTAAAGAAACCACACTCTAAAAAGTCATGTGTTACAAACGACACACACTGTGTGGAATTTCAACACGTACGATTTAAACACAGTAAATGTGTCATCCTGTTTCTGCACACCCACCGTGTTAGGATACTTAACTCACACAATGTGTGTTGATTATGTGTAATCAAGAAAATGGGTAAAATAAAGACGAATACACATGTAGCCATTTTATTTTACTGTATAATATTACAAATGTTTAAATAACATTCTTTTTTTGTGACTACATTAAAACAAGATTACAAACAGTTTAACAGTAAATGTACAAAATATATCTTCCTTGAACTTTTCTTTTCCATTCTGGTTGCAAAAACTCATAAAACGTCTGTTTCTCTGTCCTAAAAGAAAGACAAAAAATATCATTACAAGGTACTGTGTAATCACAATACAAAATATTAACTGAGACATTTACAACATTTCATATTTTGAATAACATTCTGATTAGTCAACCAACCAAATGAGTAATCAGCTAACAACTAATATTCCTCCAAATCTGTCATCAGCTGTCTAATTATTCACATCGGCTGTTTAACAAATGATTAAACAAGTCACCTGAAAGCTACAGTTACAGAATACAAGCTAAAATGTTTCCTTTACCAGAATAAAGTAAATCGGATGATGGACTTTGGAAGAGGTGTGCTTTACCCTAAATATATCCACCACTACTACTTTAATGCTAATAACAATAAGCAATGTTGCTAACGATTCGATTTAAAAAAACGATTCTTCCAAACCGATTCTGCACTTCGGAACCAACTGCATTAGGACCACTAATGAATCAATCGATTCAGTTTTTCGATTCGTTTAAATCAGGGGTGTCAAACTCATTTTCACCGAGGGCCACATCAGCATTATTGTGGCCCTCAAAGGGCCGATTGTAACGTATCCTGCTGTAATTGCAGTCTGCTGTTTTTCTTGGAGGCTGAATTCTGCATTTATATTGTTCTACTTTACCACAGACACGGCCTCGTAACACAAGAGACGCACCGGTTTCTCTTCCTGAAGCACAAACTTGTTTTCATTTTCATTACATTTCCTCCTTCTGCTTAATTTTCTTACTTATCTTCTTGTACATTTTAGGATCATGTGTAAATATGTGTAACATCATCTACTGGTGGGATGTGTCACTTTGCAGGTCACAAAATCAGCCTGCATTTTGAGAGATGCAGTTAATGTAGGATTTTACAGTGTATTTTTAAGACAATTGTTCTGCCCTCACTAATAGTTTATCCCCCTTTCTCAGCTAGACAGACAGACAGACAGACAGACAGACAGACAGACAGACAGACAGACAGCTCTCTTCAGAATACAGTCGGTTTTATTTGCTTCCCAGCTGTGTGATACACTGTGTGCACCAGGATGAGGTAAAAATACAAACAATAAAAACAATAAAGAACTTAATACAGTAAAAGCACACAGCTGTAGTCGAGTGTTACATCTGGTACAATATGAGATTTAACCAAACGTAAAATAGTGCTAACGAGTTAGCATTTTGTGTAAAGATACTAATTGCTATAGTAACGGTAACAATAGTATTTAATTACGGTAAATTTGTAACTAAAACGCTGTGATATACTCACTAAACATTTACTAACAACTGAGAATATAAACGCCACGACTTACAGACGATGCTTCTGTATTATATTGCAATATAATTATTTATATTTATTATTATTGTTTACATTACTGACTACGCTATCCCACGTTCTCTTTGCCGTAAAAGTCACATGGCTTCTTAACGAGGGTTAAAGTTAGTTGCCATGACTACGATGTCACGGTTGTCTCTTAAATCTTTTAATCATGCTCCCCTGTCCTCCACGCTCCCGAATTTCAAACAATATGTGAACTGTCATACAAGAGACAATAAAACACTGGACCTGTTCTATGCAAACACCAAGGAGGCATATAACACTTCACCTTTCCCCCCCTTAGGCAAGTCGGATCACAACCTGGTTCACCTTGTGCCTGTTTACAAACCAGTTGTTCAAAGACAGCCACCCAGTTTACAGGATGTAAGAAGCTGGTCTAACGAGGCTTATGAAGCTTTGAAAGACTGCTTTGACACAACAGACTGGGATGTTTTTCTTGAATCACACGGCGAGGATGTTGACAACCTCACAACCTGCATAACGGACTATATTAATTTCTGTGTGGATAACACTGTACCAACCAAAACAGTACGGTGTTTTTCTAACAACAAACCCTGGGTTACTCCGGATCTTAAGGCTCTTCTAAATAAGAAAAAGAGGGCGTTCAGATCTGAAAATAAGGAGGAAATGAGAAGTGTACAGAAGGAGCTGAAAAAGAAGATCAGGGAAGGCAAAGACAGCTACAGGAAGAGGATGGAGGACCAGCTGCAGCAGAATAATGTAAATGGAGTCTGGAGGGGCCTAAGAACAATCTCGGGACTTAAGGAATCCAACAGACAGTCTGTCGGAGACTTACAGTGGGCAAACGACCTTAACATTTTCTTTAACAGATTTGATCAGGCACTTGCTCCCCCCACAAACACCATGGATCAACTCTTGCAGCTGCCCCCACCATCTACTGTTTCTGTTATGCCTACCCCTGGGCTATTAACACCTCACTCTCAACTCCTTTGTTCATCTTCACTGCAACCTTCACCCACCACAGTTCAATGCTTCACACCTCCACCTTCAGCACCCAGCACCCAAGCCTGCTCTTCTCTATCGTTCACCAGTGATCAAGTGAGGAGGGAATCGAGGAAGATGAAGGTGAGGAAGGCTGCTGGCCCTGACGGCATCCACCCCGGGCTCCTTAGACACTGTGCGAACCAGCTGTGTGGGATAGTCCAGGTCATCTTTAACCTAAGCCTGAAACAGGAGCGAGTTCCAGTCCTCTGGAAGACATCATGTGTAGTGCCCATACCAAAGACTACACATCCCATTGATTTAAATGGATATAGACCAGTGGCACTGACCTCTCATCTGATGAAGGCCATGGAGCGACTTGTTCTGGACTATCTCCGCCCACTGGTCAAACCAGCGATGGATCCGCTACAGTTTGCCTACCAGCCAGGCATTGGGGTGGATGATGCAATCATCTACCTTCTTCAAAGATCCCTCTCGCATCTTGACAGGGCAGGAAGCACTGTGAGGATCATGTTTTTTGACCTTTCTAGTGCATTCAACACCATCAGGCCCACTATACTGAGGAACAAGATGGGGAGTGCAGGGGTGGACCATAAACTCACCACATGGACAATGGACTATTTAACAAACAGACCACAGTATGTGCGGCTCAAGGACTGCGTTTCGGACACAATCCTCTGCAGCACTGGGGCTCCACAAGGGACAGTCCTGGCCCAATTCCTCTTCACCCTTTACACCGCGGATTTCACCTATAACACAGCAACCTGTCACCTTCAGAAGTTCTCCGATGACTCGGCTGTTGTTGGCTACATCCTGGATGGTGACGACAGTGAGTATAGGGAACTCACCAAGAACTTTGTGGACTGGTGTGGACAGAACCACCTTGAGATCAACACCAGCAAAACAAAAGAGCTGGTGGTGGACTTTCGAAGGTCTAAACCACATCCACTGAAACCAGTGAGCATCCAGGGACGGAATATCGAGATTGTTAACTCCTACAGGTACCTGGGTGTTCACCTTAACAATAAACTGGACTGGTCAGATAATACACAAGCCCTGTACAAGAAGGGCCAAAGTAGACTCTATCTGTTGAGAAGGCTCCGCTCTTTTGGAATACAGGGGGCCCTTCTCAGCTCTTTTTATGACTCGGTGGTGGCATCGGCCATTTTCTATGGTGTTGTCTGCTGGAGCAGCAGCATGACAGCAGCAGACAGGAAGAAACTGGATAAACTGATTAGAAAGGCGAGTTCTGTCCTGGGCTGCACCCTGGACTCGGTGGAAGCAGTGGGGGAGAGAAGGATGATGACCAAGCTGTCATCCTTAATGGAGAACACTGATCACCCACTGCATGAAACTGTGACTGCACTGAGCAGCTCCTTTAGCGACAGGCTTCTTCACCCGCGTTGCTCAAAGGAGAGATACCGCAGCTCCTTTCTACCTTCTGCTGTCAGGCTGTACAACCAGCACCGTCCCAAACGTAGACAATTACCATCACAATAATTCACTTGGTTTTTAGTACTTCTTTGTGCAATTACTTTTAAATTATGTGCAATACTTGCTGTACCTGCTGTACTTTGTGCAATATTTTTTAATAACTGTGCATTTGGTTAACTTCATCTATAAATACTGTTTATATTTTTGTAATTTTTACTTTTGTAATTTTTTGTAACTTTGCACTTTACTGCTGTACTTTGTGCAATATTTCTAATAACTGCAATATTTGGTTTAACTGTTTATATTTTTGTAATTTTTATAACTTCTTACTATTTAGTATATGTGTACATACATGTAAACATTTTGTAATTTTCTATTTTTTGTATTCTTGAAAGCTGCTGTAACACTACAAATTTCCCCCTGTGGGATAATAAAAGGCGATCTTATCTTATCTTATCTTATCTTATCTTATCTTATCTTATCTTATCTTATCTTATCTTATCTTATCTTATTATCTTATCTTATCTTATCTTATCTTAAAGGAGCAGGTGTCTCGTTAAATTATAAGCGCGTCTCTGTAACGACTCGAACCATCACAACAATCATACAGTCGTTTAAGCTCTCTCATGAGTTTGACACCCCTGGTTTAAACGGATGATTTAAAAGAACCGATTCGGTAAAATGAACTGAGCTAAACTAAGCTAAAAAATGTTAAAATGATTAAAATTCGCTTCTCATAATGAGATTTAACTTAAATAATGTTACTCAATCACTGTAATCACACAGTCTCAATAGGTCAGTTAAGTAAGTTACCTCTGAAAACACAGAAGGTTGCTGAGGTAACCTTATCCACACTCATTCTGTTGTGGCGCCATTTTGACCAAACTAAAAGTCCAATTTACGGTTCGCCAGTTAGCTAACGATAAATAATACCAATAAAAAGAAAGACTAGTCAGGTTTAACAAAACATTTATTACTGAATAGTAACAGAAAAGCAAACAGGTTAATATTAATGTAATTCAGTGCCTCCTTTTTTACTTAACTAAGTCAATTGTGGGTCTATTGTAAGTTAAAACAGGTCACAGGGTTAAAACCTGCTTTTTATAGCTTTGCTTGACTTCATAAAACACACAACAAACACATAAAACACTGATAAACATGAACTAAATAAACATTAATAAAACATACTCAATACTAGACTATTTTGAAACCCCACTGCTTTTGCAACTTACCAGTAAGGACGGATCCTGCTCCTTTCCTTGCATGGTCCAAAAGGAGGAAATCAACCGTGAAACACAGATATACGTGTTAGGAGAAATGTGATTGGTTAACGCATATTTTTTATTTATTAATTTATTTTTAATCTTCCATGGTAAATAATCTATGTTTCTAGTCAGAAATGCCATTATTTTATCCAACAAATTTAAGTAAAATTAAATAAATATATATTTTTACTAGGGCTGTCACACGATTAAAAATTTTAATCGAGATTAAAGAACAAAATTAATCTAGATTAATCTCGATTAAAATTTTTAATCGTGTGACAGCCCTAATATATATGTATTCATCTCAATTAATCGCAAACTAATAATTAAGCAAAATTTGAACAGTTATGCACATTGTTATTGCAAGAACGTGTTTACCAATAAAACATTCATAAAATATGATAGAATTATTCAATCTAAATTAATTGTAGAAAGCACATTATCTGACAAAAGTGAGGATCTTTTCCTGTTCATGACCCTGACACTGAAAACAGGTGCACCAATCATAATGTTTTGATCTAATATAAGGCATCAATAAAGCATCAAAACACAGATATGATTATTTCATAGATCTATTAAGAAAACCCTTTAATACTGTGTTTGTGCAGAAAGAATACTGGGAAATACTGTTCTACATTACCATTTAAACACCTATAAATACCTGAAACAGTCAAGTTAGCAAACATTATCTATAAGTAATTGACTGTAGCTATAAAAAGTGTTAATTAAAACAGTCCATATAAACGCTTAGTCCATATAAATATCAGATACGAATGTGTTTTTAGAAAACTTCAAACATCACAAATATAAATCATGTTTATAACCATGTGAAAGAATAACCTGAATAAACTGTAGAGATGAAACATCACACAGAGCTTCACTTCTTACCGGAGGGGAAGGAGGCGGAGCTACGCGGTTTTGATGGACAGCTCTAGCAGCCAATGGAAATACTCGTTACAGAGATCGCGTGGTTTCATTCATCTTTACATCAACACGTAAAAAAAGTGAAAACCGCTAAAAGTAGTTTATCATCGAACAGTTCATGCGCTTTACATCCTAATTCATCTGAAATACAGTTAATTACCACAGAGACACACATGTATATGCCAAATAAAAATAGTTAGATTAAAAATTTTAATCTTGATTAATTTTTTAAATCGCGATTAAAATTTTTACGTGTTAATCACGTTAATTAACACGATTAACGACAGCCCTACTTTTTACACAATGTATTTTCTCACAGTTCTACACATAAATGTGTAGACTAACTATTGGAGTTACTTTACACGTGTCTGTGTAAAAAGGGGCCAGAATTTACACAAAGCGTGTTACAGACTGCAGGACACAGCTGTGTAGAAAAAATGACACATTACTTCTTAGAGTGCAGTTGGAAGCCACCCGGACCCGGCGATTTACCAAAATTCAGCCCTGGACAAGCACATCGCACCACACATATCACCCCCCACCCAAATTATAAAAATGAAATATATATACTGGTGCTGGTCATTAAATTAGAATATCATGAAAAAGTTGATTTATTTCAGTAATTCCATTCAAAAAGTGAAACTTGTATATTATATTCATTCATTACACACAGACTGATATATTTCAAATGTTTATTTCTTTTAATGTTGATGATTATAACTGACAACTAATGAAAACCCCAAATTCAGTATCTCAGAAAATTAGAATATTACTTAAGACCAGAACAAAAAAAGGATTTTTAGAAATGTTGGCCAACTGAAAAGTATGAAGATGAAAAGTATGAGCATGTACAGAACTCAATACTTAGTTGGGGCTCCTTTTGCCTGGATTACTGCAGCGATGCGGCGTGGCATGGAGTCCATCAGTCTGTGGCACTGCTCAGGTGTTATGAGAGCCCAGGTTGCTCTGATAGTGGCCTTCAGCTCTTCTGAATTGTTGGGTCTGGCGTATCGCATCTTCCTCTTCACAATACACCATAGATTTTCTATGGGGTTAAGGTCAGGTGAGTTTGCTGGCCAATGAAGAGCAGGGATACCATGGTCCTTAAACCAGGTACTGGTAGCTTTGGCACTGTGTGCAGGTGCCAAGTCCTGTTGGAAAATGAAATCTGCATCTCCATAAAGTTGGTCAGCAGCAGGAAGCATGAAGTGCTCTAAAACTTCCTGGTAGACGGCTGCGTCGACCTTGGACCTCAGAAAACACAGTGGACCGACACCAGCAGATGACATGGCACTCCAAACCATCACTGACTGTGGAAACTTTACACTGGACCTCAAGCAACGTGGATTCTGTTCCTCTCCTCTCTTCCTCCAGACTCTGGGACCTTGATTTCCAAAGGTAATGCAAAATTTACTTTCATCAGAGAACATAACTTTGGACCACTCAGCAGTCCTTTTTGTCTTTAGCCCAGGCGAGACGCTTCTGACGCCGTCTCTTGTTCAAGAGTGGCTTGACACAAGGAATGCGACAGCTGAAACCCATGTCTTGCATACGTCTGTGCGTGGTGGTTCTTAAAGCACTGACTCCAGCTGCAGTCCACTCTTTGTGAATCTCCCCGACATTTTTGAATGGGTTTTGTTTCACAATCCTCTCCAGGGTGCGGTTATCCCTATTGCTTGTACACTTTTTTCTACCACATCTTTTCCTTCCCTTCGCCTCTCTATTAATGTGCTTGGACACAGAGCTCTGTGAACAGCCAGACTCTTTAGCGATGACCTTTTGTGTCTCACCCTCCTCGTGCAAGGTGTTAATGGTCGTCTTTTGGACAACTGTCAAGTCAGCAGTCTTCCCCATGATTGTGTAGCCTACAGAACTAGACTGAGAGACCATTTAAAGGCCTTTGCAGGTGTTTTGAGTTAATTAGCTGATTAGCGTTTGGCACCAGGTGTCTTCAATATTGTACCTTGTCACAATATTCTAATTTTCTGAGATACTGAATTTGGGGTTTTCATTAGTTGTCAGTTATAATCAACAACATTAAAAGAAATAAACATTTGAAATATATCAGTCTGTGTGTAATGAAGGAATATAATATACAAGTTTCACTTTTTGAATGGAATTACTGAAATAAATCAACTTTTTCATGATATTCTAATTTTATGACCTGCACCATATATATATATACAGTGGGGGAAATAAGTATTTGATCCCCTGCTGATTTTGTAAGTTTACCCCCTTACAAAGACTTGAACAGTCTATAATTTTTATGGAAGGTTTATTTTAACAGAGAGAGACAGAATATCAACAAAAAATCCAGAAAAAAAACATTAAATAAAAGTTAAAAATTAATTTGTATTTAATTAAGGGAAATAAGTATTTGATCCCCTACCAACCAGCAAGAATTCTGACCCCCACAGACCGGTTATGTGCCCATGAGGCTCACAAATTAGTCCTGTCCCTGTATAAAAGACTCCTGTCACAGAATCAGTTTCTTCCGTTCAAATCTCTCGACCACCATGGGCAAGACCAAAGAGCTATCAAAGGACGTCAGGGACAAGATTGTAGACCTGCACAAGGCTGGAATGGGCTACAAGACCATCAGCAAGAAGCTTGGTGAGAAAGAGACCACTGTTGGTGCGATGATAATTCGAAAATGGAAGAAATACAAGATCACAGTCAATCACCCTCACTCTGGAGCTCCATGCAAGATCTCACCTGGTGGGGTAAAAATGATTCTGAGAAAGGTGAGGTCAGTCCAGAATTACACGGGAGGAGCTTGTCAATGATCTCAAGGGAGCTGGGAGCACAGTCACCAAGAAAACCATTAGTAACACACTTCGCCGTAATGGATTGAGATCCTGCAAAGTCCCTCTGCTCAAGAAGGCTCATGTACAGGCCCGTCTGAAGTTTGCTAATGAACACCTGAATGATTCAGAGAAAGCTTGGGAGAATGTGATATGGTCAGATGAGACCAAAATTGAGGTCTTTGTCATCAACTCAACTTGCCGTGTTTAGAGAAATGCCCGGTGGGGACGGTGTTCTTGGGGTCATATCCAGCATTTCTCTGCTCCCAGCTCCCTTGAGATCATTGACAAGCTCCTCCCATGTAATTCTGGACTGACCTCACCTTTCTCAGAATCATTCTTACCCCACCAGGTGAGATCTTGCATGGAGCTCCAGAGTGAGGGTGATTGACTGTGATCTTGTATTTCTTCCATTTTCGAATGATCGCACCAACAGTGGTCTCTTTCTCACCAAGCTTCTTGCTGATGGTCTTGTAGCCCATTCCAGCCTTGTGCAGGTCTACAATCTCGTCCCTGACGTCCTTTGATAGCTCTTTGGTCTTGCCCATGGTGGTCTAGAGATTTGAACGGAAGAAACTGATTCTGTTACAGGAGTCTTTTATACAGGGACAGGACTAATTTGTATTCCTCATGGGCACATAACCGGTCTGTGGGGGTCAGAATTCTTGCTGGTTGGTAGGGGATCAAATACTTATTTCACTTAATTAAATAAAAATTAATTTATAACTTTTATTTAATGTTTTTTTTCTGGATTTTTTGTTGATATTCTGTCTCTCTCTGTTAAAATAAACCTTCCATAAAAATTATAGACTGTTCAAGTCTTTGTAAAGGGGTAAACTTACAAAATCAGCAGGGGATCAAATACTTATTTCCCCCACTGTATATATATATATAAATATATATATAAATATATATATATATTTTTTTGTGTGCAGTTCTTATCGGCGGTAATCCACCCAGAAATAAACACACATATCTCTGCACAAGAGAGGATTTTTCTGGAACTAAATGTAACCACTGCATGTCAACACAAGTGGAGGTTACAGCTGTTGTGACTCTCACTAAACGACCCAGAGAAAAGCTTCAGGATGTGAGAGACAAAACTTCATCATTCTTTCACATCAGACTGTTCTCAAATAACAAAACATCAAACTCCAAACATGTTCAACTTTTAAAATCAGCCCTCCCTCCCTCCTCTATAACTGGATTACAGCTGATTTATTTTAGCAGCAGTTTATTTTACATCCCAGAATTCACTGCAGCACTTTCCCAGACGTGATTGTTTAGCGTTTTTTTTTTACTCAGTAACGGATGTTATTTAACTCCCTCCCCCGATCACTTCCACACCCACAGGTGTATAAAACCGAGCACCTCGGCATGCAGACTGCTTCTACACACATTAGTGAAAGAACGGGTCTCTCAGGAGCTCAGTGAATTACAGCGTGGTACCGTGATGCCACCTGTGCAACAAGTCCAGCGGTGACATTTCCTCACTTCTGCGATTGGCCAGCAGAAGGTCCGCCCTCTAAATGCTAGTCTGTGATTGGGTGGTTGAATCGCTCTGTTCTGCGTACACCTCTACCTGAGTCGATTAGTTCCTCAGCTCTCACGCTCAGGAACGCTGTGAAAACGCCAAATACATCAAAAGTAGCCACAACATTTAAGTCAAGTCAAGTCAAGTCAACTTTATTTATATAGCGCTTTTTACAATATACATTGTCTCAAAGCAACTTTACAAAATCCAGGACCAACAGATACAAAAACCCCTGTTGAGCAAGCCGAGGGCGACTGTGGCAAGGAAAAACTCCCTGAAAATTACAGGAAGAAACCTTGAGAGGAACCAGACTCAACAGGGCCCATCCTTCTTGGGTGGTCTGGAGGATACTTTAAATAAATACACGATTTACACAAATCATACAAACACAGAATTAAATGATCTAAAAGTCATACAGTGGTAATAAATAGATAAATAAACAATTAAATAATAATAGAGTTGTTATCCGCTCTAGTCTTCAATAAAGTCTGTAGTGATTTCTTGTCGTTGCAATTACTCCAGACCCGTCACATCTGACAGGAGCAGCATCGTTGTCCCGGCAGTCTCGACTTTAATCCTTAACCTCGGCGGGTAAACAGGTTTCCATCAGAATGCCCTCGGGGTAAAACAACAGAGAATGTAGTTAATAATGTACAATGCTAGTTGACAAACAGTTTTACAGAGAGTTTTAGACTCCGGCAGCCCTAATTATTACAGCATAACTAAAAGGGAGAGCGAGCAGGTAACAAGGTCATGAAGGCTTTCACAGGACATCAGCGCCCACCTCTCCTACACAAACCTGAGTGATCGGACAAGAGAGGCAGAACGACAGCAACCCAACATCCCTGATCACCACAAGTTTCTATGACCAAGAACCCCCAAGCTCTGCTCCTTTGTCTATATTAATCAAGAGCCTGAGAAAATAAATATGTTTTCAGTCTAGACTTAAACATTGAGACTGTGTCCGAATCCCGAACAGAGGCAGGAAGATTATTCCAGAGTTGTGGAGCTTTGTAAGAAAATGCTCTTCCACCAGCTTTGGTCTTTTTAATTTTAGGAACTATAAGTAACCCTGCATCTTGTGAACGAAGTGGACGTGTTGGGTTGTAGTGATTAATAAGTTCACTCAGATACTGTGGAGCCAGACCATGTAGCGCTTTATAGGTTAGTAAAAGTATTTTGTAATCAATGCGAAATTTAACTGGCAGCCAGTGTAGAGATGATAGAACAGGAGTGATATGATCAAATTTTTTAGTTCTAGTTAGCACTCGAGCTGCTGCATTTTGAACTAACTGGAGTTTGTTTAAGGATCTACCAGAGCATCCAGTTAGAAGAGCATTACAATCATCTAACCCAGAAGTTATAAACGCATGGATCAGGTTTTCGGCGTCATTAACAGATAG
The DNA here is from genome assembly GCF_030014385.1 of Trichomycterus rosablanca. Taxonomy (NCBI): domain Eukaryota; kingdom Metazoa; phylum Chordata; class Actinopteri; order Siluriformes; family Trichomycteridae; genus Trichomycterus; species Trichomycterus rosablanca. Next base: position 805,500 of record NC_085988.1, on the reverse strand, counting down.
TATATTTCTTATTTTAGAGATATTACGCAAATGATAGAAAGCAACTCTAGTAATATTATTAATGTGTGTATCAAAGGAGAGATCTGAATCTATTGTGACACCTAAGTTTTTTACATCTGGGCTGGGAGTAACAGAGAAAGTGTTTAGGTTTAGCACCAGGTTAGACAACTTGTCTCTTGCAGCTTTAGAGCCAACAAGTAAAACCTCAGTTTTATCTGAATTAAGTAAAAGAAAATTACACGACATCCAGTTTTTTATGTCGTTTACACTTTAATCTTCTATCTTACTGATTGTGTCAGTATCATTTGGTTTGGCTGATATATACAGCTGAGTGTCATCTGCATAGCAGTGAAATTTTATGCCATGTTTATGAATTATTTCACCTAGTGGAAGCATATAGAGTGTAAATAATAGCGGTCCAAGTACCGACCCCTGTGGAACACCACACTTTACTTTTGTAGTTTCCGAGCATTTATTATTTACATAAACGAATTGAGAGCGGTCAGTCAGATATGATTGAAACCAAGAGAGTGCGAGTCCTTTAACACCTACTGTATTTTCTAGCCTCTCCAGTAAAATGTTATGATCGACCGTATCAAACGCTGCACTAAGATCTAATAGAACAAGAAAAGAGACACATCCATTATCAGAAGACATTAACAACTCGTTAACTACTCTAATTAATGTGGTTTCGGTACTATGGTTGGGTCTAAATCCTGATTGAAATTTTTCATGAATACAATTTTCATTCAAATAAGAACATAGCTGTTTGGAAACGACTTTTTCTAATATCTTTGAGACAAAAGGAAGGTTTGAAATTGGCCTATAATTAGCTAGTACGTGTGGATCAAGATTAGGTTTTTTAATCAGTGGTTTAATAACAGCACTTTTAAACAATTTAGGTACATATCCAAGGCTAAGGGATGCATTGATTAATGTAAGCAGGGGCTCTACAATAGCTGGGAGTAAATCTTTAAGTAAACGAGTTGGAACAGGATCGAGTATACACGATGATGACTTCGATGATTTAATCAACACAGTTAGTTCATTTTGGGAGATTGGATTAAAGGAATTTAGTTGGATTAACTCGTTACTATTATCACCAATGCTGCTCGGAGTGAGTCCATACTTAACATTGGCAGGTGACACACTCTGACTCTGAAGTCGTATTTTTTCTATCTTGTCATTAAAGAATTTTAAAAAATCATCGCTGGTACAGTCAGGCGGTATATTAGATTCAGTTTCATTAACGTTTTTAGTTAATTTGGACACTGTCTCAAAAAGGAATCTAGGATTGTTTTTATTTTTCTCTATTAGGGATGAATAATATACAGATTTAGCTTTTATAAGTGCATGTTTATACTCAGTTAGAGCATCTTTCCAAGCAATCTTATACACCTCCAGTGTAGTGTGACGCCACTTGCGTTCTAATTTCCGTGCTGTTTGTTTAAGTGCGCATGTGTGGTCATTGTACCATGGAGCAAGTTTTTTCTCCCTAATCAGTTTAGTTTTGAGTGGGGCTACGTTATCTAAGGTTGCGCGCAATACAGTCTCTAGGTTTTGAGTTGCCTGATCTAGTTCTTTAGGTTCTGATGCTGATATATTTGGTAATTCTGGTAGGCAGTTTATGAACGCTGCTGCAGTTGCAGATGTAATAGTGCGCTTACATTTAAAACGATGTGGTTGCTGTATATTATTGGACAGGGACACTTCATAAATTAGTAGGGAGTGATCAGAGATTAAGTCATTCTGTGGTATAATTTCCAGGTTGTCTATGTTTATACCATAAGTAAGTATTAAATCTAAGGTATGTTTACAGCGGTGAGTGGGTCCTGTTACATTTTGGGTGATGCCTAAAGATTCTAAAATAGAATCAAACACAATTTTGAGTGGATTACACTTATCCTCATAATGAATATTAAAGTCACCAACAATTAAAGCTTTTTTAGTTGATAAAACTAATTTAGAAAGAAAATCGGCAAATTCGTTAAGAAATTCTGAGTAAGGACCAGGGGGTCGATAAACAGTAACCAGTTTAAACATACTATTTTTATCAGATGAACATTTATTGGTTATGTCAGAGATAAGAACTTCAAACGAGTTTGTTATGGGAGTTGATTTTACAGTAAAACCTATGTCTTTATCATAAATTGCGGCTATTCCTCCACCACGACCGCTAAGACGTGGCTTATGTTCATAACTGTAACCCGGAGGAGATGCTTCATTTAAACTTAGATACTCATCAGGTCTAGCCCAGGTCTCGGTTAAACACAGGGCTAAGACTATTATCTGTAATTATTTCATTTACAATTACTGTTTTGCATGCAAGTGACCTGATGTTTAGAAGTCCTAACTTTAGTTTAGCCTTACTAGGGTTTTCATGATGCTCATTTAGATTAATTTTAATTAAGTTATTATGACATACTTTTTGATTTTGTTTTGGCTTACACCTGCCACGGTAAACAGACACAGTCTCAATGGTTTGTGACCTAAGGATTCCAGGTGACGTCCGATGGCGACTCGCAGACAGTCGGTTAGGCCTGTTAGTCTGCTGCCTGGTCTTGGCTCTGGATAGTCATTTAACACTATCTGCCGCTACACTAACGCGGTGGTAAAGCCTGTCACCTATGCTGCAAGAAATGCCAGCAGCACCCTCCCACGTGGGGTGGACACCATCCCGCTTCAAAAGACCAGGCCTTCCCTCAAAGGTGGACCAGTTATCTACAAAATCAATGCAGTTTTCTGAGCACCATTTAGACATCCAGCGGTTCAGCGACAACAACCTGCTGTAGGTTTCGCCACTGGGTCGAATCGGTAAGGGTTTAGTGAGTAAAACAGTCATGTGTTATAGAATTCTTGCTTAAATTGCTCAAGAACTCTGTTATATGGGTTCTGGTTTCATTCTGTGTTGCAGTATCATGTCCCCCTGTTCCTGGTATGACGTCCTCCTTTTGGGGGTGTAATGTCCTCCTTTTTGTGACTATGAATGTGGCCACCCTAGACGTGAGAATGTTGTCCTTCTGCTCATTTCTCGCTTAAACGGAAAGATGTCGTCCCACCAACTTATAATTACTGGCTTAGGAAAGTCATGTGTCATATCAAACTGGAAAAGATCAGACATGCCCTCAACTGTTGACAGGTTTTATAATATCTGGCAACCTTTCTAACTTCTGTCGAGAATTATTACTTATGTAACGTTTTGAGCTGTGACGGACGAGACGAGACGAGCGGACACACGCAGAGAGGTGTAAACAAAACTAAATTGAATTAACAACAAAAGACAGGACGGGTGAAAACGAGACCAAACGACAAACAGAACTACAATGACTAAACAGAGACACAATGAGCTACCAAGGACTAAACAGGGCTAACAAGGACTACAGGTTAAACTAGAGCTAATGTGGCTAAACAAACAGGAACTCTACATACCAAATAACAAAAGCACGGAACACAGAGCACGGAACAAGGAACAAACAAACAGGAACTCTACATACCAAATAACAAAAGCACGGAACACAGAGCACAGAACAAGGAGTCACTAGAATCAAACTGAGTTATGAGGAAATCTCCAAATCAAACAGACAGTCACAGGAACCAAAAATAATGAGATAAGATAAGATCGCCTTTTATTTCCCACAGGGGGAAAATTGTAGTGTTACAGCAGCTTTCAAGAATACAAAATATAGAAAATTATAAAGTGTTTACACGTATGTACACATTAAAAAGTAAAAATATGTAAAAGTTACAAAAATATAAACAGTATTTATGAAGGAAGTTAACCAAATGCACAGTTATTAAAAATATTACACAAAGTACAGCAGGTACAGCAAGTATTGCACATAATTTAAAAGTAATTGCACAAAGAAGTACTAAAAACCAAGTGAATTATTGTGATGGTAATTGTCTACGTTTGGGACGGTGCTGGTTGTACAGCCTGACAGCAGAAGGTAGAAAGGAGCTGCGGTATCTCTCCTTTGAGCAACGCGGGTGAAGAAGCCTGTCGCTAAAGGAGCTGCTCAGTGCAGTCACAGTTTCATGCAGTGGGTGATCAGTGTTCTCCATTAAGGATGACAGCTTGGTCATCATCCTTCTCTCCCCCACTGCTTCCACCGAGTCCAGGGTGCAGCCCAGGACAGAACTCGCCTTTCTGATCAGTTTGACCAGTTTCTTCCCGTCTGCTGCTGTCATGCTGCTGCCCCAGCAGACAACACCATAGAAAATGGCTGATGCCACCACCGAGTCATAAAAAGAGCTGAGAAGGGCCCCCTGAATTCCAAAAGAACGAAGCCTCCTCAACAAATAGAGTCTGCTTTGGCCCTTCTTGTACAAGGCCTGTGCATAGTCCGACCAGTCCAGTTTATTGTTAAGGTGAACACCCAGGTACCTCACCAAAGTCTGTTCTCCACGACCACTGTTCCATGTACCGTAGCTCGGATGATCTTGGTATATTCACACCAAGTAGCGTCTATATACATTTGACCCAGCAGATCTTCAGAGAACCCACAATAGCTGGTGCAAGAACCCAGATCCTTTGAACCAAATGAACTCATCTAGAACTTCAGCAGATCTTCAGAGAACCCACAATAGCTTGTGAAAGAACTCGGATCATGAGGTTTGTTTTCCTTTGAATCAAATGAACACGACATAACCAAAAGTATGTGGACGCATAGACATTCCCCACTGGACTGGAACCATACCGAACTCCCCTGGTTGCAGCACTTGAAATAGATGTTCCAATTCATCCCAAAGGTGTTCTATTGACCAAACCGGTGGAACCACTTGGTGAGGTGTCCACATACTTCGGACTTCTGCTGATAATTCCAGCATGAACTTTGCCGTTTTTAATCTTGGCACCGAAGCAGGTGCAGCTGCCACCTTGTTTTGCTTCTGATTTGCATGAGGATGGCGGCGTTCCTCATAACATCACGCCTGAGTTCTCTGGTGGAATGCCACACCTACACCAGGTCTGTCTCAGACAGTCAGTGAAGGATCTCCAGGTGCTTCCATGCAGAAGAATGAGGGAACCAGTTTCAGAACCACCTGGTCTGATCACTGGAGTTCTGGGATTGTTTGTTAGAGAGCAACATCACGGCAGGTCGACCACGTGGTTAGTTTAATATTCATTTAGTAGGGATGAATCGGTACACAGACTGATCGTGCTGTCATCTTCTGTACTACTGAACGAGCACAAATTCCCACACACACACTCTCACACACACACACACTCACACACACACACACACACACTCACTCACTCACACTCACTCACACACACACACACACACTCACACACACACACACACACTCACACACACTCACTCACACACACACACACACTCACACACACTCACTCACACACACTCACTCACACACACTCACACACACACACTCACACACTCACACACACTCACACACACTCACACACACTCACACACACACACTCACACACACTCAACTCAAACTCAAACTCAAAAGAAGCTTTATTGGCATGACAAATAATGACATTCCTATTGCCAAAGCAAGTTACAGGGAAATATAAACAATAAAAATAAGAAAGAACAAAAATATACAGAACAGTTACATGTGCAAAAAATATAGAATAGAATAAAATATTTATAAAAACAGTGCAAAATAATAACAATAAAAAGTATAATATTTACAATAATGAGGTAGAAAAACGATCAGTTTGTGTGTGTGTGTATGTGTGTGTGTGAGAGTGTGTGTGAGTGTGTGTATGAGACATGGTCACCCACTGTCCCTCACCTGGTGGCAGGTGTGAGTATAGAGTGCTGCTAGTGTGCAGCTCTCTCTGTGCTCCCCCAGTAGGTGGGGCAGTTTGTCGGGGTCTGGGAGGGAGGTGAAGTTGGGGATGATGTTATTAAATTTAGGGAAGAATTGGGAGCGGACGTGGTGGTACTTGGTACACCGGGTGAGGAAGTGCAGCTCCGTCTCTACTGTACTGAGAGTGCAGTGCTGACACGACCTCTCCTCCCGGGGCAGCCAGGACCGGGTGTGTCGCCCCGTCTCCACGGCCAGGTTGTGTGCGCTCAGTCTGTACCTCGTCAGGGTGTTTCTTAATTTAGGGTCGGATACTGTGCTCAGATAGTCTGCTGCACTGTAGTGTCTGTTTAGGGCCAAATAACAAATAACAACAAATAATAACAAATAATAAATAATAAATAATAATAAATAACTGCATTTTACTTTGAGTTTTAGTTTCAGTTTCCCAATAATTCAGATATTTAGTTCTGAGTTTTTGTGTAATTTGGTTTATTCTAATTGGGTTTGCAGATTTCTCTTGTTCCTGAGTCTTTATTGTGTTAGTGTGTGTTATTAGTGTATCTGTGTGTGTTATTAGTGTGCCAGTGTGTGTTAGCAATGTGTTTGTGTGTGTTATTTGAGTGTCTGTGTGTGTTAGTGGTGTATCTGTGTGTGTTAGAGTGTCTGTGTGTGTTATTAGTGTATCGGTGTGTGTTAGTGGTGTATCTGTGTGTGTTAGAGTGTCTGTGTGTGTTATTAGTGTATCGGTGTGTGTTAGTGGTGTATCTGTGTGTGTTAGAGTGTCTGTGTGTGTTAGTGGTGTATCTGTGTGTGTTATTGGTGTATCTGTGTGTGTTAGTGGTGTATCTGTGTGTGTTAGTGGTGTATCTGTGTGTGTTATTAGTGTATCTGTGTGTGTTAGTGGTGTATGTGTGTGTGTTAGTGGTGTATCTGTGTTTGTTAGTGGTGTATCTGTGTTTGTTAGTGGTGTATCTGTGTGTGTTAGAGGTGTATCTGTGTGTGTTAGTGGTGTATCTGTGTGTGTTAGTGGTGTATGTGTGTGTGTTAGTGGTGTATCTGTGTGTGTTATTAGTGAATCTGTGTGTGTTAGTGGTGTATCTGTGTGTGTTAGTGGTGTATCTGTGTGTGTTATTAGTGTATCTGTGTGTGTTAGTGGTGTCTGTGTGTGTTATTAGTGTATCTGTGTGTGTTAGTGGTGTATATGTGTGTGTTAGTGGTGTATCTGTGTGTGTTATTAGTGTATCTGTGTGTGTTAGTGGTGTATATGTGTGTGTTAGTGGTGTATCGGTGTGTGTTAGTGGTGTATCTGTGTGTGTTATTAGTGTATCTGTGTGTGTTAGTGGTGTATATGTGTGTGTTAGTGGTGTATCTGTGTGTGTTAGTGGTGTATCTGTGTGTGTTATTAGTGTATCTGTGTGTGTTAGTGGTGTACATGTGTGTGTTAGTGGTGTATCGGTGTGTGTTAGTGGTGTATCTGTGTGTGTTAGTGGTGTATCTGTGTGTGTTAGTGGTGTATCTGTGTGTGTTATTAGTGTATCTGTGTGTGTTAGTGGTGTATCTGTGTGTGTTAGTGGTGTATCTGTGTGTGTTATTGGTGTATCTGTGTGTGTTAGTGGTGTATATGTGTGTGTTAGTGGTGTATCGGTGTGTGTTAGTGGTGTATCTGTGTGTGTTACTGGTGTATCTGTGTGTGTTACTAGTGTATCTGTGTGTGTTACTAGTGTATCTGTGTGTGTTAGTGGTGTATCTGTGTGTGTTAGTGGTGTATCTGTGTGTGTTACTAGTGTATCTGTGTGTGTTAGTGGTGTATATGTGTGTGTTAGTGGTGTATCTGTGTGTGTTACTGGTGTATCTGTGTGTGTTATTAGTGTATCTGTGTGTGTTAGTGGTGTATCTGTGTGTGTTAGTGGTGTATCTGTGTGTGTTAGTGGTGTATCGGTGTGTGTTAGTGGTGTATCGGTGTGTGTTAGTGGTGTATCTGTGTGTGTTACTGGTGTATCTGTGTGTGTTATTAGTGTATCTGTGTGTGTTAGTGGTGTATATGTGTGTGTTAGTGGTGTATCTGTGTGTGTTAGTGGTGTATCGGTGTGTGTTAGTGGTGTATCGGTGTGTGTTAGTGGTGTATCTGTGTGTGTTACTGGTGTATCTGTGTGTTTTTAGTGTATCTGTGTGTGTTAGTGGTGTATATGTGTGTGTTAGTGGTGTATATGTGTGTGTTAGTGGTGTATCGGTGTGTGTTAGTGGTGTATGGGTGTGTGTTAGTGGTGTATCGGTGTGTGTTAGTGGTGTATCGGTGTGTGTTAGTGGTGTATCTGTGTGTGTTAGTGGTGTATCGGTGTGTGTTAGTGGTGTATCGGTGTGTGTTAGTGGTGTATGGGTGTGTGTCAGTGGTGTATGGGTGTGTGTTAGTGGTGTATCGGTGTGTGTTAGTGGTGTATCTGTGTGTGTTAGTGGTGTATCTGTGTGTGTTAGTGGTGTATCTGTGTGTGTTAGAGTGTCTGTGTGTGTTATTAGTGTATCGGTGTGTGTTAGTGGTGTTTATGTGTGTGTTATTAGTGTATCTGTGTGTGTTAGTGGTGTATATGTGTGTGTTAGGGGTGTATCTGTGTGTGTTATTAGTGTATCTGTGTCTGTTAGTGGTGTATATGTGTGTTAGTGGTGTATCGGTGTGTGTTAGTGGTGTATCTGTGTGTGTTATTAGTGTATCTGTGTGTGTTAGTGGTGTATATGTGTGTGTTAGTGGTGTATCGGTGTGTGTTAGTGGTGTATCTGTGTGTGTTATTAGTGTATCTGTGTCTGTTAGTGGTGTATATGTGTGTGTTAGTGGTGTATCTGTGTGTGTTAGTGGTGTATCTGTGTGTGTTAGTGGTGTATGGGTGTGTGTTAGTGGTGTATCTGTGTGTGTTAGTGGTGTATCGGTGTGTGTTAGTGGTGTATCTGTGTGTGTTACTGGTGTATCTGTGTGTGTTACTGGTGTATCTGTGTGTGTTAGTGGTGTATATGTGTGTGTTAGTGGTGTATCTGTGTGTGTTAGTGGTGTATCTGTGTGTGTTAGTGGTGTATCTGTGTGTGTTAGTGGTGTATCTGTGTGTGTTAGTGGTGTATCTGTGTGTGTTAGTGGTGTATCTGTGTGTGTTAATGGTGTATCGGTGTGTGTTAGTGGTGTATCGGTGTGTGTTAGTGGTGTATCTGTGTGTGTTACTGGTGTATCTGTGTGTGTTAGTGGTGTATCTGTGTGTGTTAGTGGTGTATGGGTGTGTGTTAGTGGTGTATCTGTGTGTGTTAGTGGTGTATCTGTGTGTGTTAGTGGTGTATCTGTGTGTGTTAGTGGTGTATGGGTGTGTGTTAGTGGTGTATGGGTGTGTACTCCAACACACACAGATACACCACTAACACACACAGACACTCAAATAACACACACAAACACATTGCTAACACACACTGGCACACTAATAACACACACTAACACAATAAAGACTCAGGAACAAGAGAAATCTGTAAACCCAATTAGAATAAACCAAATTACACAAAAACTCCGAACTAAATATCTGAATTATTGGGAAACTGAAACTAAAACTCAAAGTAAGATGCAGTTATTTATTATTTGTTGTTATTTATTATTTGTTGTTATTTGTTGTTATTTGACCCTAAACAGACACTACAGTGCAGCAGATTATCTGAGCGCAGTATCCGACCCTAAATTAAGAAACACCCTGACGAGGTACAGACTGAGCGCACACGACCTGGCCGTGGAGACGGGGCGACACACCCGGTCCTGGCTGCCCCGGGAGGAGAGGTCGTGTCAGCACTGCACTCTCAGTACAGTAGAGACGGAGCTGCACTTCCTCACCCGGTGTACCAAGTACCACCACGTCCGCTCCCAATTCTTCCCTAAATTTAATAACATCATCCCCAACTTCACCTCCCTCCCAGACCTCGACAAACTGCCCCACCTACTGGGGGAGCACAGAGAGAGCTGCACACTAGCAGCACTCTATACTCACACCTGTCACCAGGTGAGGGACAGTGGGTGACCATGTCTCATACACACACACACACACACACACACACACACACATACACACACACACACACACGCACAAACTGATTGTTTTTCTACCTCATTATTGTAAATATTATACTTTTTATTGTTATTATTTTGCACTGTTTTTATTAATATTTTATTCTATTCTATATTTTTTGCACATGTAACTGTTCTGTATATTTTTGTTCTTTCTTATTTTTATTGTTTATATTTCCCTGTAACTTGCTTTGGCAATACGAATGTCCTTATTTGTCATGCCAATAAAGCTTCTTTTGAGTTTGAGTTTGAGTGTGTGTTAGTGGTGTATCTGTGTGTGTTAGTGGTGTATCTGTGTGTGTTAGTGGTGTATCGGTGTGTGTTAGTGGTGTATCGGTGTGTGTTAGTGGTGTATGGGTGCAGTGACTCAGGACCAGTTGGATTAGGGGACTGGTATGTTTGCTCAGCTCTTGATGTTTCAGGGCTTTATAATGATAAGTTTGGGGGTCGCTCTCATTTAGATGGTTCCAGAAGTTGATGCTCTTCTCTGTATGTTTATAATTAGTGGAAATCGGCCTAATTCTGCCCTGCACGCATTGTTAGTGGTGTGTCTGTGTGTGTTAGTGGTGTGTTTGTTGTGTGTCTGTGTGTGTTAGTGGTGTGTTGGTGTGTGTTAGTGGTGTGTTAGTGGTGTGTGTTGGTGTGTGTTAGTGGTGTGTTAGTGGTGTGTGTTGGTGTGTGTTAGTGGTGTGTTGGTGTGTGTGTTGGTGTGTGTTAGTGGTGTGTTGGTGTGTGTGTTAGTGGTGTGTTAGTGGTGTGTTGGTGTGTGTGTTAGTGGTGTGTTGGTGTGTGTTAGTGGTGTGTTGGTGTGTGTGTTAGTGGTGTGTTGGTGTGTGTTAGTGGTGTGTGTTGGTGTGTGTGTTAGTGGTGTGTTAGTGGTGTGTTAGTGGTGTGTTGGTGTGTGTGTTAGTGGTGTGTTGGTGTGTGTGTTAGTGGTGTGTGTTGGTGTTTGTGTTGGTGTATGTTAGTGGTGTGTTGGTGTGTGTGCTAGTGGTGTGTAACACAATAAAGACTCAGGAACAGAAGAAATCTGCAAACCCAATTAAAATAAACCAAATTACACAAAAACTCAGAACTAAATATCTGAATTATTGGGAAACTGAAACTAAAACTCAAAGTAAAATGCAGTTATTTATTATTTGTTGTTATTTGTTATTTGACCCTAAACAGACACTACAGTGCAGCAGATTATCTGAGCGCAGTATCCGACCCTAAATTAAGAAACACCCTGACGAGGTACAGACTGAGCGCACACGACCTGGCCGTGGAGACGGGGCGACACACCCGGTCCTGGCTGCCCCGGGAGGAGAGGTCGTGTCAGCACTGCACTCTCAGTACAGTAGAGACGGAGCTGCACTTCCTCACCCGGTGTACCAAGTACCACCACGTCCGCTCCCAATTCTTCCCTAAATTTAATAACATCATCCCCAACTTCACCTCCCTCCCAGACCCCGACAAACTGCCCCACCTACTGGGGGAGCACAGAGAGAGCTGCACACTAGCAGCACTCTATACTCACACCTGCCACCAGGTGAGGGACAGTGGGTGACCATGTCCCATATACACATACACACACACACACACATACACACACACACACACACACACACACGCACAAACTGATTGTTTTACTACCTCATTATTGTAAATATTATACTTTTTATTGTTATTATTTTGCACTGTTTTTATTAATATTTTATTCTATTCTATATTTTTTGCACATGTAACTGTTCTGTATATTTTTGTTCTTTCTTATTTTTATTGTTTATATTTCCCTGTAACTTGCTTTGGCAATACGAATGTCATTATTTGTCATGCCAATAAAGCTTCTTTTGAGTTTGAGTGTTGGTGTGTGTGTTAGTGGTGTGTGTTAGTGGTGTGTTAGTGGTGTGTTGGTGTGTGTGTTAGTGGTGTGTTGGTGTGTGTGTTAGTGGTGTGTGTTGGTGTGTGTGTTAGTGGTGTGTTGGTGTTTGTGTTGGTGTATGTTAGTGGTGTGTTGGTGTGTGTGTTAGTGGTGTGTTAGTGGTGTGTTGGTGTGTGTTAGTGGTGTGTGTTGGTGTGTGTGTTGGTGGTGTGTTAGTGGTGTGTTGGTGTGTGTTAGTGGTGTGTGTTGGTGTGTGTGTTAGTGGTGTGTTAGTGGTGTGTTAGTGGTGTGTTAGTGGTGTGTTAGTGGTGTGTTGGTGTGTGTGTTAGTGGTGTGTTGGTGTGTGTGTTAGTGGTGTGTTAGTGGTGTGTTGGTGTGTGTTAGTGGTGTGTGTGTTAGTGGTGTGTTGGTGTGTGTGTTGGTGTGTGTTAGTGGTGTGTTAGTGGTGTGTTGGTGTGTGTTAGTGGTGTGTGTTGGTGTATGTGTTAGTGGTGTGTTAGTGGTGTGTTAGTGGTGTGTGTTAGTGGTGTGTTGGTGTGTGTTAGTGGTGTGTGTGTTAGTGGTGTGTTGGTGTGTGTGTTGGTGTGTGTTAGTGGTGTGTTAGTGGTGTGTGTTCGTGGTGTGTTGGTGTGTGTTAGTGGTGTGTTGGTGTGTGTTCGTGGTGTGTTGGTGTGTGTTAGTGGTGTGTGTTAGTGGTGTGTGTTAGTGGCGTGTGTTAGTAGTATGTTGGTGTGTGTTAGTGGTGTGTTGGTGTGTGTTGGTTGTGTGTCTGTGCACCTTTAGGATGCTTTTACAGAACTCTGTGTGCAGGGTCTCTAATGGATGTTTGTCCCAATTACAGAATTGATGGTGTGTAAGCGAACCCCAAACTTCACTGCCATATAGAGCAATCGGTTCAATTATTGATTCAAAAATTTTAAGCCAAATTCTAATCGGAATTTCTACGAATGTTTGACGTTTTATGGCGTCGACGCCCTGCGAGCTTTTTCTCTCAGTTCATTTACTGCCGGGTTAAAGTTTCCTGTGGAACTGATGTTCAGTCCGAGGTAAGTATAATCTTTAGTGTGCTCAATTTCATGCTGTCCTAATTTATATGTGTGTTTGGTTCCCTGAGATCTGGCTCTTTTCTGGAAGGTCATAATTTTGGTCTTTTTGAGGTTGACGGTCAGGGCCCAGGTCTGACAGTACTGCTGCAGCAGGTCCAGTTTGTGCTGGAGACCCTGGGCGCTGGGCGACAGCAGGACCAGATCATCTGCATACAGCAGGAGTTTAATCTCGGAGTCGTGTAGAGTGAGACCGGGCGTGGCTGAGTGCTCTAACATGGAGGCCAATTCATTAATATAGATGTTAAATAGAGTTGGACTTAAACAGCAGCCCTGTCTCACTCCACGCTCCTGAGAGATGAGATGTTTCTCTTACTGCCGATTCTTATTCCACACTGGTTTTCTGTGTACATGGATTTAATAAGATCGTATGTTTTACCCCCTACACCACTCTCTAACATTTTATAAAACAATCCTTCATGCCAAATGGAATCAAAAGCTTTTTTAAAATCAATAAAACATGCAAATATTTTAGAGTTATTTTGAACTACATATTTTTCGATCAGGGTGTGTAGGGTGTAAATATGATCGGTAGTGCGGTAATTTGGTAGAAAACCAATCTGACTTTTACTCAGGACGTTGTGTTGGGTAAGGAAGTGTAATAATCGTGAGTTAATGATACTACAGAATAACTTCCCCAGGTTACTGCTCACACAGATGCCCCGGTAATTATTAGGGTGGAATTTATCTCCACTTTTGTAGATGGGTGTTATGAGACCTTGATTCCAGATTTCAGGGAAGGAACCGACACTCAGAACCAGGTTAAAGACTTTTAACATCGCCAGGTGAAATTTGGAGCTGCTGTGTTTGATCATTTCATTCAGGATCCCGTCAGGTCCTGATGATTTCTTTGTTTTTAGTTTTTTAATGTTGTCTTTAAGTTCCTGCTCAGTAATGAGAGAGTCTAGAGGATTCTGGTGGTTTTTAACAGCCCGTTCCAGTTCCTCACACTCTCTCTCACACACACACACACTCACACACACACACACACACACACACACACACACACACACACACACACACACACACACACACACACACACACACACACACACACACACACACACACACACACACACACACACACACACACACACACACACACACTCAGTTCAGTTCAGTTCAGTTCAGTGGTGCTTTATTGGCATGAATGTAATTAGATACACTATTGCCAAAGCGGTAAACAATAAACAGTAAATAGAAATGAGAAAATAAGATACATATATATAAAAACAATAATAATAAAAAAATAACTAATAAAACAGATTAAAAATACAACTCTAGAATTAAAGTTATTTACAGGATTATTAGTGATCAATAAAGAAGGTCAAAGAAAAATTAATAAAATAAATAAAAATAAAAACCATGTAATATCAGTAAAAATCAATAATAATTTGTGCTCGGCCTCACTGGTCGTCCCTCAGATTGTGACACGCTGCTACAAATTGTGCAGCGTGTGTGATCAGTCCTCTCTTCTCTCCCAGTATGTAGGGCAGTTTGTGTGTGTTACTGCAGTGTAGGAACTCAGGGGAGATGCTGCTGATCTTCCCATAGTATAAACTCCTGATAGAGCTGTACTTGGGGCACTCTGTTAGGAAGTGCAGCTCTGTCTCCACCGCTGCCAGCTCACAGTGAGAGCACAGCCTGGCCTCTCTGGGTGTCCAGCTCTGTCTGCGCCGCCCGGTCTCGATGGCCAGGCTGTGCTCACTGAGTCTGTACATCGTCAAAACCTTCCTCAGTTTTTTCTCTTTCATTTCTGTCAGGTAAGCAGCCAGAGAGTAATCTCGGTTCAGGGCTGAGTAGCACTGGAGTCTGTGTTGTTGTTGAATTGTCTCAGTCCAGTATTTAATGTAATTTTCTTTTTGTTTGGTTATAATTTGGTTGGGTCTAATGTTTTGGGCGAGTGTGTGGTGAGGCTGATTGGTGTGTGTGATGTTAGTGTGTTTTAGGTCACTGAGACTCAGGACCAGCTGGGTTAGGGAACTCCTTTCCATGCTCAGCTCTTGGCATGTCAGCGCTTTATAATGGAGTGAGTGGGGGTCACTGGATTTGATATGTATCCAGAAGTTTAGAGCTCTTTTCTGAATGCAGAATATTAGTGGGTATTGTCCCAATTCTGCCCTGCAGGCCGTGTTGGGGGTCTTCCTCTGCACACTGAGAAGATTTCTGCAGAACTCTGTGTGCAGCGTTTCAATTGGGTGCTTGTCCCAGTTAGAAAAATCATTTTGGGTTAGGGGCCCCCACACCTCACTACCATACAGTGCAATGGGTTCGATTACAGATTTAAATATTTTAAGCCAAATTGTAATGGGTATTTCAAACTGAATTGATTTCTTAATGGTAAAAAGAGCTCTCCTCGCTTTTTCTTTAAGTTCCTTCACAGCCAAGCCAAAACTTCCAGTGGAGCTGATTGTTATGCCCAAATAAGTGTATGATTTTGTATGTTCTATCTGTGTGTTATTAATTGTAAAAATATAATTCCCCTGACTTTTACACCTTTTTTGGAAGACCATCATTTTGGTTTTTTGGTGGTTTATTTTCCATGTCTCACAGAAGTTCTCTAACAGTTCTAGACCTAGTTTTAGTCCCTCTCTTGTAGGTGACAGTAAGACGAGGTCATCTGCATAGAGGAGACATTTAATGCTGGTGTCACCTAAAGTGAGACCAGGTATGTTACTGGATTGATCCAGTTTTTCAGCAAATTCATTAATATATAAATGAAACAGAGTGGGGCTCAGGCTACAGCCTTGTCTTACTCCTCGTGACTGGTGAAAGAAATCAGTTCTAAGCATTCCGATTTTTACTGCACATTTGCTCTGTGAATACATTCTCTACGTCATACATTTTACCCCCCCCACACCATTCTCAATAAGTTTATAAAATAATCCATTATGCCAAATTGAATCAAAAGCTTTATGAAAATCCACAAAGCAGGTAAAGATTTTGCTCTTATTTTGGTTTACATATTTATTAATGAGTGTGTGGAGAGTGAAAATGTGGTCTGATGTTCTGTGATTTTGTAAAAAGCCAATCTGAGTTTTGTTTAGAACATGATGATCTGTTAGAAGTTCCATAACTCTGGTGTTCAGGATGCTGCAGAACACCTTCCCCAGGTTACTGCTTACACAGATTCCTCTGTAATTGTTTGGATCAAATTTGTCGCCAGATTTAAAAATAGGAGTTATGAGTCCTTCATTCCAGACTCTTGGGAAGTGACCAACATTTAAAATAAAATTGAATAGTTTTAGAATAGCCAATTTGAATTTATAGCTTGTGTTTTGTAACATTTCGTTTAAGATACCATCTGTGCCACAGGCTTTCCTGGATTGCAGTTTTTTTAGTTTGTCCTCTAAATCTTCTTCTGTAATTGGGAAGTCCAGGGGGTTTTTGGTCATTCTTAATTATTGTTTCAAATGTTTGTAGTTTTTCAGATATATTTAATTGTTTCACATTCATTGATGGATTACTGTATAATTTTTCAAAATGGGTTTTCCATGAATCTCCATTAATAATTGTTAAATCGTCCTTTTGTGTTCTTTTTAGTGATTTCCAGTGGTTCCAGAATGAATTGGAGTTAATGGATTTCTCCAGGTCATTTATTTGACTTTGTATATATTTGTATTTTTTAATTTTAAGTATGTGTTTATATTCTTTAAGTGCCTCACAGTATTTTGTGCGCAGTTCCTGATTATGTGGTTCCCTGTGTTTCTGATTGGATATATTTCTTAGCTCTTTTCTCTTGTTTTTGCAGTCCTGATCAAACCATTTGTTTTCTTGGGTGGTCTTGGGTTTGCTTTTACTAATTGTCAACTTTAATATTTGAGTGGCATGGTCAAAAATACTGTTTAAATTTTCCACAGCCACGTCAACTCCTTCTGTATTTTGGGGAGAGGTGTCTGACAGAAAGGAGTCGAGAGGTGTCTGAATTTGCTGGCTATTAATTGCGTGAAGATATTTTTCAGTGCTGTCCTGAGCCCACCTGGGGGGTTGTTTAAATGTATATAGTTTGCTGGGTTTTTGCCAATTAGTATTTACAGTAGGTTTGTTCAGGTATACTGTAATTTGGCTGTGGTCAGAGAGGGGAGTTAGTGGCTTGACTGTGAAGGCTCTCAGGAAGGTCAGGTCCAAGTCTGTATTGATGTAGTCTACTGTACTGTTGCCAAGAGCTGAGCTGCATGTGAACTTACCAAAGGAGTCACCTCGCGTCCGTCCGTTCACAATGGACAGACCCAGGCTTCGACAGAGCTGCAGTAGATTTCTTCCATGTGCATTTATTGAGTTATCACAGTTTTCCCTGGGGGAGTAAGTGGGAAAATGAACATCATCTCCTGTTATGAAATGATCACCCTGTGTGCTGATGAAGTCTGGTTGGTCTCCCGTTCTAGCGTTTAGGTCCCCGCAGATCATTACATGGCCTTGTGTTTGAAAATGACTAGTTTCTTTTTCTAAATTTGGGAAGGTTTCTTCCTTGAAATAAGGGGATTCTGTTGGGGGAACATATACTGCACAAATAAATAAGTCCTGAGGTGTTGAAATGGTCTGTTTGTTGATTTTTATCCACAAATAGTTTTCTCCTTTTTTTACTACTTCAATAAAATGTGATAGTTCTGATTTAAACCATATGAGGATCCCCCCTGAGCTCCTACCCTGAGTCACTCCTTTTAACTTGGTAGAAGGGATCACCAATTCTCTGTAGTGTGGGGGGCAACCAGTGGGCTCTTCTCCTTTACACCATGTCTCTTGTAATATTAAAATGTCAATATCTCTAATCTGATTAACAAATTCAGGGTTTTTGCTTTTTAAACTAAACAGAGAAGAGTTTAAACCTTGAATGTTCCAAAGTGAAATGCGAAATGATGCCATTCTGTTTGAACTAAAATGTATGTCATTTAAATCTGGAAATGAGAGAAATCTTGAAATGATTAATCATTATATATATGTTATATACAATTATTAGTTATGCACTTTTTTTTTTTTTTTTTTTTCCTTCATCATACTTCATTGGCAATATATCTGTCAATCTATGTCCATTGCCTGTATGATTCTCTACCTCATCACAGACCATGTTCCATCAGACGTGTGCAGATGTGACTGAGAATCTGCTGTATGTCTCTGAGTTCAGACACATTAGGATTTGCCCCTCTACTGACAACCTGAGCATAGGTCAGTGT
>NC_085988.1:725000-782500 GCF_030014385.1 Trichomycterus rosablanca | reverse complement strand
CATGCACTGGTCAGTGCGCTCTAAGTGCAGGTCCCAAACCCAGATACAAATAGGAGGGTTATGTCAAGAACCGTGTCCAGCGTAAGTCTGGTATGAGGACCAGATCCGCTGTGGCCACGCCTAAATATAGTAACGTCTCTGTGAGCTCTGGCGACCTCTACAGGTTGCACAGCACTCCTGCGGGTCGTAAAGGCTTGTTGTGCACATAACGTAGTGCTACCACCAGCACATTTCACAGTATGGATGTTGTTACCTGGCTCGTGTTCCTCTTTTTTTTTTTAATAAATTAAAACTGCTTTCTGTTTCCATTTGTATTTTAGCGACTGTCCCAATTTTTTGTTTGAGCTGAGTTTGTAAATATTAAGTAAATGTTGCAAAGCTCCAAAAATACTAAAATACCAGCAGAACCCAACAGACTCAATCACCACACATTTTCACTCTAATATAATAAAATATAATATTTTATTTAATATTTATTTATTGTTTTCATTTTTTTTATTTTACATGTAATATTTTATTTTAATTATTTTATTTTTAAAAATACTAAAATACGAGCAGAACCCAACACTCCACTCAGGTGAAACATTTTAATTCTAATATAAAAAGAGAAAATCCTACTCTAATTTATTTTATTTTATTATTTTATTTTATGTTTTAATTTCTCTAAAAATGTAAAGATTTTTTTTTGGAAAATACTTCAAAACCCACAATTCAATTTTATTTATAAATAAAATAAAAGACATACCTATAATTTGTAAATAAAACAAAAACTGTAAATCCAATTTATAAATAAAATAAAAAGATTAATTTAATTTATAAATACATAAATGTAATTTATTAATAAAATGATGAAAGGACATTCAATTCATAAATAAAATTATTTATTATTAATGAATGAATTAATTAATTAATAATTATTTACATAAACGTACCTTTAATTTATAATAGAAACATACTTTTAGTTCATAAATGAAATAAAACATATCTTAAATTTATATATAAAATAAAACATACCTTTAGTTTATATATAAAATAAAACATACCTTTAATTTATAAATAAAATAGAAACTTACATTTAATTTATAAATAAAAAATTGTATATTTAAAATGTATATTTAATTAAAATAAATTATTTACATTAAATACAATTAAAAAATGTAAATTAACTTATAAATAAAACCAAAAAGTTAATTCAATTTATAAATAAAATTATTTATTTATTATTAATTAATTAATTTAGTATTTATTTATTTATTATTTACATAATCATACCTTTAGTTTATAAATAAAATAAAAAGGTTACTTTTATTTATGAATAAAATAAAAATGTAAATTAAATTTATGAATAAAGTTATGTATTATTATGTAATTCATTTATTCATTATTTACATAAACGTACCTTTAATTTAGAAATACAATCCATGATGGTTTGGACGGTCGGTTGAAGTTCTGATCTAGAAGCTTCTTCGTTTCATCACGTTTCATCGTTGGTTTCTCTCTTCATCTGGACCCTGATCTTAATGGCGACCACTCTTCCCATCACACCTCGCCCATCAGCCCAGGATGACCAGTATCTGGTAGGACCTGGTCCCAATCTGGTCCTGGTTCAGGCTCCTGATGGAGATGCTGCTGCTGCTGCTGTTGTTGTGGTGGTGGTGAGATGGTGGAGTTACTGCTTCATGGATGTTCCTCTCCCTGGAGGTGAAGATCATGTGATCTGTGTGGTCATGTGATCCACCTGTGGTGCTCATAACAACACCTCACAGTCGGTGGATGTTTACCAGAAATCAGGTGACGGCGGTGTAGGTTTCATCGGAACTCCTCCCGAGACCGAGGGAGGATCTCGGTGTCTGTGGTGAGAACACCTGACGGTGCTGACCAATAAGCACACAGCAGGCAATACCAAGGAGAAGCTTCGGTGATGGAATAATAGATGTATTTTGGTCGAATCCCTTTCATTGTATAATAAATAATAAAATAGAAATATTTTATACATTCCTTCTGTAGATTTCTTTAGCAACTTCTAGTGAAGGCTGTTGGAAGGTCACCTTTCCAGCGCTCTCCAGTTCTCTACTCAACTCAACACAACCAGGACCACGCATCATATCAGGTCACTTGCATGCAAAACAGTAATTGTAAATGAAATAATTACAGATAATTGTCTTAGTGCACTTTGTTTAACCGAGACCTGGACTAGACCTGATGAGTATCTAAGTTTAAATGAAGCATCTCCTCCGGGTTACAGTTATGAACATAAGCCACGTCTTAGCGGTCGTGGTGGAGGAATAGCCACAATTTATGATAAAGACATACTGTAGGTCTTACTGTAAAATCATCTCCCATAACAAACTCGTTTGAAGTTCTTATTTCTGACATAACCAATAAATGTTCATCTGATAAAACTAGTATGTTTAAACTGGGTTCTTCCATCATGAAGAAGATATGAAGCTATCAGGGGGACGTCCTTACCCTCTGTTGTGGCACCCTGAAGTGTGGTCTGGTGCAGCATGTTGGCTTTGAGACGTGCTCAAGGGCCCAACAGTGACTCCCGGCAGTGGTGGGACTTGAACCAGCGACCTTTTGATTACTAGTCCAGTACCTTAACCACTGGGCTACAACTGCCCCTGATTACTGAAGCTAAATACAGGAACATTCCACTGTCCTGGTGAAGGAGAACCTGCTGCCCTGGTCAATAACCTGAAGCATAGTGCCAAAACAACACCAGTGGCTGAAGCAGGTCTCAGAACGTTCTTGAGCATTTGCTGGGCTGAATGGTTCATGGACACTCGTCAGTCTGCCATGAACAACGGAATAAACTGAGCAAAACCCTTGGAGACTCGAAGACTTTGATGATCGACCACAGCTCCAGGTCCATCCTGATCTCCACCACCTCCACCTGCCACGAGAACCTGATCTTTTAAAGGATTATGTAATGGTGGGGTCCACACCACACCCCTGACCATGTAAAGAGACGTCCATCCATTTCTACAAAGACACGCTATACAGTATATTCCTTTATCTAAAATTCACTACATGGCCAAAAGTATCTGGACGCCCGACTGTGAGCTTGTTAAACGTTCTGGTTCAATCACAAACACTATTAGAACATGGTGACCTCTGTGTGACCTTTACAGCTACAACCATGACTGAATACAATTCAAGAAACTGAGGGTTAAGGGCCTTGCTTACACACACACACACACACACAGTACACACACACACACACACACACACACACACACACACACACACACACACACACATACTGACACGTACACACACATACACACTCACACTCACATACACACACTCACACACGTACATACACACACTCACAAAAACTTTTTATTTAATATCACCGCTGCTAAATATAAACTCTACACTCTTATATAATAATAATAAATAATAATATAACAATAATAATATAAAAATAAATAATACTAATTATAATAATAAATTAAAATAAAGAAATCTAAATAATAACATAATAAATAATAATAATACATAAATAATAATAATAAATAAATAATAATAAACAATAATAATATAAATAAATATTAATAATAATATAATAAATAAATAATATTAATAATAATAATAATAATAATAATAATAATACTGCATTTAAAGTTTATTTCTTTCTCCTGCTGTAAGATTTACTGAGTGTATTTTTAGCTCTGAGTGTGTGTCAGTATTGACACTGGGAGTGGAGTGTTTGTTGTACTGTGTTTTATCGGCTCTGTGTGTGTGTGTGTGTGTGTGTGTGTGTGTGTGTGTGTGTGTGTGTGTGTGTGTGTGTGTGTGTGAGGAACGTTGCTCCCTTTCAGTGATTGTATATCTGAGCTGAGATGATTATAAAGCCTCCTGAAGCCTGGATTCTTACAGAGTGAATAATGCAGACACGCCGAGACCCAAATTACAGTATCATGCTCTCCTGCCGCTCATGCTTTATCTTCTTTCCAGCGTATCGCCATGACGTTCGGGCATGATGATCTTCACAGTCAGTCAGTGGATTGGCTGCCCCGCCCACTGTTCTAGTTTGTCACATGCAGGCGGAGAGAGTAGCTGGCCCGACTCTGACACAAGTGGTTCTGATTCTGTTCACTCATCATTTTATAAGTTAAGCACATCCGAGCCGCCGGGTTCGGATTTCTGACGGACTCCGAGGTGAGGTGTGACCCGCCCTGTTTCTGAGCTAATCGTTACTGATAATTAGAAGCCGTGGAGGAAGCGGCGAGGGCTCTGAGACTACGTGTCGTCCAGAATGCAAATCCAGACCACAGGATTTACATGATTTGTTTGGTGTTTAGAGTTCAGAAAGAGCTGCTGCAGCCCAGAGAACAAATTCCACCTGAAGCAGGAAATCACTTTAGTACAAATGATATTAAATACTGAAAGGAATGTAACCGGAGAAGCAGGGAAGCAGGTTCCTCAGAAACAAAAGAGCATCAGGGATGCGGGTTCCTCAGAAACGGAGGAGCGTAAGGAACTTTAACTCGAACTTCAGATCAGAAACTTCAGGATTTCATTCACAGCTTCAGGTGAGAATCGGATTTTCTTTCACTGCATCACATTAATAAATATGTTTATTTATTTATGTTCAGATATTAATAACATTCTTATATAAACACCATAAACACTGGTAATGGGTTACCAGATAAACACAACAACGACATAACCAGCAACACACACCACACATACCAGTGTACAACCCAGAATACACGATGAATACTGGTGTGTAAACGCTGGTTAAATTGTTTTCTTTTGTGTGTGTGATTTTATGTAGTGTTTTATGTTGGTTATGTTTTTATCTGGGTACATACCAGAATTGAAACACCTACAAATACTGGCATGTGACCAAAAATGGCATAAAAACACTACAATTACTGGTGAGTTACCAAAGCAGAGACACCAACATAATAAAACTACAACCCTGATTAAGATGTTTTTCTGTGATGTTTATCTTTGTTGTATTTTATTTGTTATGCACCAGTATTTAAAGACCTACAAATACTGCTGGTGGGTAACCAGAAAAAAACAACATAAAAATTATTTTAAAAAAAAGACTACATACAAAATGCTAAAAACCATCATAACCAGCATTAAACACCACATTTACTGACACGTGACAAAAAAACGGCACAAAAATAATACAAATACTGCTGGCTAACCAATTAAACCAATATGACCAGCATACAAACACTACAATTATTTTAAATACTGGTGTATAACCAGATAAACCAGTTTATATAACATACAAACACAAAAACTAGTGATGGGTTACAAAAAACAACAACAACAATAACATTACCAGCATTCAAACACTACACATACTGGTGTGTAGCCAGAAACACCAACATAACCAGCATACAAACACTACACATACTGGTGTGTAGTCAGAAACACCAACATAACCAGCGTACAAACACTACACATACTGGTGTGTAGCCAGAAAAACCAACATAACCAGCATACAAACACTACACATACTGGTGTGTAGTCATAAACACCAACATAACCAGCGTACAAAAACTACACATACTGGTGTGTAGTCAGAAACACCAACATAACTAGCATACAAACACTACACATACTGGTGTGTAGTCAGAAACACCAACATAACCAGCGTACAAACACTACACATACTGGTGTGTAGCCAGAAAAACCAACATAACCAGCATACAAACACTACACATACTGGTGTGTAGTCATAAACACCAACATAACCAGCGTACAAAAACTACACATACTGGTGTGTAGTCAGAAACACCAACATAACTAGCATACAAACACTACACATACTGGTGTGTAACCAGAAACACCAACATAACCAGCATACAAACACTACATGTACTGGCGTGTAACCAGAAACACCAACATAACCAGCATACAAACACTACATGTACTGGCGTGTAGTCAGAAACACCAACATAACCAGCATACAAACACTACATCTACTGGTGTGTACCCAAAAACACCAACATAACCAGCAAACAAACACTACATATACTGGTGTGTAACCAGAAACACCAACATAACCAGCATACAAACACTACATGTACTGGCGTGTAGTCAGAAACACCAACATAACCAGCATACAAACACTACATCTACTGGTGTGTACCCAAAAACACCAACATAACCAGCAAACAAACACTACATATACTGGTGTGTAGTCAGAAACACCAACATAACCAGCATACAAACACTACACATACTGGTGTGTACCCAAAAACACCAACATAACCAGCAAACAAACACTACATATACTGGTGTGTAACCAGAAACACCAACATAACCAGCATACAAACACTACATATACTAGTGTGTAACCAGAAACACCAACATAACCAGCATACAAACACTACACATACTGGTGTGTACCCAAAAACACCAACATAACCAGCAAACAAACACTACATATACTGGTGTGTAACCAGAAACACCAACATAACCAGCATACAAACACTACACATACTGGTGTGTAACCAGAAACACCAACATAACCAGCATACAAACACTACATATACTAGTGTGTAACCAGAAACACCAACATAACCAGCATACAAACACTACACATACTGGTGTGTACGCTGAAAAACCCACATAACCAGCATACAAACACTACACATACTGGTGTGTACTCAGAAACATCAACATAACCAGCATACAAACACTACACATACTGGTGTGTTACCAGAAACACCAACATAACTAGCATACAAACACTACACATACTGGTGTGTAACCAGAAACACCAACATAACCAGCATACAAACACTACACATACTGGTGTGTAACCAGAAACACCAACATAACCAGCATACAAACACTACACATACTGGTGTGTAACCAGAAACACCAACATAACCAGCATACAAACACTACACATACTGGTGTGTACCCAGAAAAACCAACATAACCAGCATACAAACACTACACATACTGGTGTGTAGTCAGAAACACCAACATAACTAGCATACAAACACTACATATACTGGTGTGTAGCCAGAAACACCAACATAACTAGCATACAAACACTACACATACTGGTGTGTACCCAGAAAAACCAACATAACCAGCATACAAACACTACACATACTGGTGTGTAGTCAGAAACACCAACATAACTAGCATACAAACACTACATATACTGGTGTGTAGCCAGAAACACCAACATAACCAGCATACAAACACTACACATACTGGTGTGTAGTCAGAAACACCAACATAAGCAGCATACAAACACTACACATACTGGTGTGTAACCAGAAACACCAACATAACCAGCGTACAAAAACTACACATACTGGTGTGTAGTCAGAAACACCAACATAACTAGCATACAAACACTACACATACTGGTGTGTAACCAGAAACACCAACATAACTAGCATACAAACACTACACATACTGGTGTGTAACCAGAAAAACCAACATAACCAGCATACAAACACTACACATACTGGTGTGTAGTCAGAAACACCAACATAACCAGCGTACAAAAACTACACATACTGGTGTGTAGTCAGAAACACCAACATAACTAGCATACAAACACTACACATACTGGTGTGTAGCAAGAAAAACCAACATAACCAGCATACAAACACTACATGTACTGGCGTGTAACCAGAAACACCAACATAACCAGCATACAAACACTACATATACTGGTGTGTACTCAGAAACACCAACATAACCAGCATACAAACAGTACATATACTGGTGTGTAGCCAGAAACACCAACATAACCAGCATACAAACACTACATATACTGGTGTGTACTCAGAAACACCAACATAACCAGCAAACAAACAGTACATATACTGGTGTGTAGTCAGAAACACCAACATAACCAGCATACAAACACTACATATACTGGTGTGTAGTCAGAAACACCAACATAACCAGCGTACAAAAACTACACATACTGGTGTGTAGTCAGAAACACCAACATAACTAGCATACAAACACTACACATACTGGTGTGTAACCAGAAACACCAACATAACCAGCATACAAACACTACATGTACTGGCGTGTAACCAGAAACACCAACATAACCAGCATACAAACACTACATCTACTGGCGTGTAGTCAGAAACACCAACATAACTAGCATACAAACACTACACATACTGGTGTGTAACCAGAAACACCAACATAACCAGCATACAAACACTACATGTACTGGCGTGTAACCAGAAACACCAACATAACCAGCATACAAACAGTACATATACTGGTGTGTAGCCAGAAAAACCAACATAACCAGCATACAAACACTACATATACTGGTGTGTAGCCAGAAAAACCAACATAACCAGCATACAAACACTACACATACTGGTGTGTAGTCAGAAACACCAACATAACCAGCATACAAACACTACACATACTGGTGTGTAGTCAGAAACACCAACATAACTAGCATACAAACACTACACATACTGGCATGTAACCAGAAACACCAACATAACCAGCATACAAACACTACATATACTGGTGTGTAACCAGAAACACCAACATAACCAGTATACAAACACTACACATACTGGTGTGTAACCAGAAACACCAACATAACCAGTATACAAACACTACACATACTGGTGTGTACGCTGAAAAACCCACATAACCAGCATACAAACACTACACATACTGGTGTGTACTCAGAAACACCAACATAACCAGCATACAAACACTACACATACTGGTGTGTACCCAGAAACACCAACATAACCAGCATACAAACACTACATATACTGGTGTGTAACCAGAAACACCAACATAACCAGCGTACAAAAACTACACATACTGGTGTGTAGTCAGAAACACCAACATAACCAGCGTACAAACACTACATGTACTGGCGTGTAACCAGAAACACCAACATAACCAGCATACAAACACTACATGTACTGGCGTGTAACCAGAAACACCAATATAACCAGCATACAAACACTACATGTACTGGCGTGTAACCAGAAACACCAACATAACCAGCGTACAAACACTACATGTACTGGCGTGTAACCAGAAACACCAACATAACCAGCATACAAACACTACATGTACTGGTGTGTAGCCAGAAAAACCAACATAACCAGCATACAAACACTACATGTACTGGTGTGTAACCAGAAACACCAACATAACCAGCATACAAACACTACACATACTGGTGTGTAGTCAGAAACACCAACTTAACCAGCGTACAAAAACTACACATACTGGTGTGTAGTCAGAAACACCAACATAACTAGCATACAAACACTACACATACTGGTGTGTAGTCAGAAACACCAACATAACTAGCATACAAACACTACACATACTGGTGTGTAGTCAGAAACACCAACATAACCAGCGTACAAACACTACACATACTGGTGTGTAGTCAGAAACACCAACATAACTAGCATACAAACACTACACATACTGGCGTGTAACCAGAAACACCAACAAAACCAGCATACAAACACTACATATACTGGTGTGGAACCAGAAACACCAACATAACCAGTATACAAACACTACACATACTGGTGTGTAACCAGAAACACCAACATAACCAGCATACAAACACTACACATACTGGTGTGTAGTCAGAAACACCAACATAACCAGCATACAAACACTACATGTACTGGTGTGTAACCAGAAACACCAACATAACCAGCATACAAACACTACATGTACTGGCGTGTAGTCAGAAACACCAACATAACCAACATACAAACACTACACATACTGGTGTGTAACCAGAAACACCAACATAACCAGTATACAAACACTACACATACTGGTGTGTACGCTGAAAAACCCACATAACCAGCATACAAACACTACACATACTGGTGTGTACTCAGAAACACCAACATAACCAGCATACAAACACTACACATACTGGTGTGTTACCAGAAACACCAACATAACTAGCATACAAACACTACACATACTGGTGTGTAACCAGAAACACTAACATAACCAGCATACAAACACTACACATACTGGTGTGTACGCTGAAAAACCCACAAAACCAGCATACAAACACTACACATACTGGTGTGTACTCAGAAACACCAACATAACCAGCATACAAACACTACACATACTGGTGTGTAACAAGAAACACCAACATAACCAGCATACAAACACTACACATACTGGTGTGTAACCAGAAACACCAACATAACCAGCATACAAACACTACACATACTGGTGTGTACCCAGAAACACCAACATAACCAGCATACAAACACTACACATACTGGTGTGTAGCTAGAAAAACCAACATAACCAGCATACAAACACTACACATACTGGTGTGTAGTCAGAAACACCAACATAACCATCGTACAAAAACTACACATACTGGTGTGTAGTCAGAAACACCAACATAACTAGCATACAAACACTACATATACTGGTGTGTAACCAGAAAAACCAACATAACTAGCATACAAACACTACACATACTGGTGTGTAACCAGAAAAACCAACATAACCAGCATACAAACACTACACATACTGGTGTGTAGTCAGAAACACCAACATAACCAGCATACAAACACTACACATACTGGTGTGTAGTCAGAAACACCAACATAACTAGCATACAAACACTACATATACTGGTGTGTAACCAGAAACACCAACATAACTAGCATACAAACACTACACATACTGGTGTGTAACCAGAAAAACCAACATAACCAGCATACAAACACTACACATGCTGGTGTGTAGTCAGAAACACCAACATAACCAGCTTACAAAAACTACACATACTGGTGTGTAGTCAGAAAAACCAACATAACCAGCATACAAACACTACACATACTGGTGTGTAGCCAGAAACACCAACATAACCAGCGTACAAAAACTACACATACTGGTGTGTAGTCAGAAACACCAACATAACTAGCATACAAACACTACACATACTGGTGTGTAGCCAGAAACACCAACATAACCAGCGTACAAAAACTACACATACTGGTGTGTAGTCAGAAACACCAACATAACTAGCATACAAACACTACACATACTGGTGTGTAGTCAGAAACACCAACATAACCAGCGTACAAAAACTACACATACTGGTGTGTAGTCAGAAACACCAACATAACTAGCATACAAACACTACATATACTGGTGTGTAACCAGAAACACCAACATAACTAGCATACAAACACTACACATACTGGTGTGTAACCAGAAAAACCAACATAACCAGCATACAAACACTACACATACTGGTGTGTAGTCAGAAACACCAACATAACCAGCTTACAAAAACTACACATACTGGTGTGTAGTCAGAAACACCAACATAACTAGCATACAAACACTACACATACTGGTGTGTAGTCAGAAACACCAACATAACTAGCATACAAACACTACACATACTGGCATGTAACCAGAAACACCAACATAACCAGCATACAAACACTACATATACTGGTGTGTAACCAGAAACACCAACATAACCAGTATACAAACACTACACATACTGGTGTGTAACCAGAAACACCAACATAACCAGTATACAAACACTACACATACTGGTGTGTACGCTGAAAAACCCACATAACCAGCATACAAACACTACACATACTGGTGTGTACTCAGAAACACCAACATAACCAGCATACAAACACTACACATACTGGTGTGTACCCAGAAACACCAACATAACCAGCATACAAACACTACATATACTGGTGTGTAACCAGAAACACCAACATAACCAGCGTACAAAAACTACACATACTGGTGTGTAGTCAGAAACACCAACATAACCAGCGTACAAACACTACATGTACTGGCGTGTAACCAGAAACACCAACATAACCAGCATACAAACACTACATGTACTGGCGTGTAACCAGAAACACCAATATAACCAGCATACAAACACTACATGTACTGGCGTGTAACCAGAAACACCAACATAACCAGCGTACAAACACTACATGTACTGGCGTGTAACCAGAAACACCAACATAACCAGCATACAAACACTACATGTACTGGTGTGTAGCCAGAAAAACCAACATAACCAGCATACAAACACTACATGTACTGGTGTGTAACCAGAAACACCAACATAACCAGCATACAAACACTACACATACTGGTGTGTAGTCAGAAACACCAACTTAACCAGCGTACAAAAACTACACATACTGGTGTGTAGTCAGAAACACCAACATAACTAGCATACAAACACTACACATACTGGTGTGTAGTCAGAAACACCAACATAACTAGCATACAAACACTACACATACTGGTGTGTAGTCAGAAACACCAACATAACCAGCGTACAAACACTACACATACTGGTGTGTAGTCAGAAACACCAACATAACTAGCATACAAACACTACACATACTGGCGTGTAACCAGAAACACCAACAAAACCAGCATACAAACACTACATATACTGGTGTGTAACCAGAAACACCAACATAACCAGTATACAAACACTACACATACTGGTGTGTAACCAGAAACACCAACATAACCAGCATACAAACACTACACATACTGGTGTGTAGTCAGAAACACCAACATAACCAGCATACAAACACTACATGTACTGGTGTGTAACCAGAAACACCAACATAACCAGCATACAAACACTACATGTACTGGCGTGTAGTCAGAAACACCAACATAACCAACATACAAACACTACACATACTGGTGTGTAACCAGAAACACCAACATAACCAGTATACAAACACTACACATACTGGTGTGTACGCTGAAAAACCCACATAACCAGCATACAAACACTACACATACTGGTGTGTACTCAGAAACACCAACATAACCAGCATACAAACACTACACATACTGGTGTGTTACCAGAAACACCAACATAACTAGCATACAAACACTACACATACTGGTGTGTAACCAGAAACACTAACATAACCAGCATACAAACACTACACATACTGGTGTGTACGCTGAAAAACCCACAAAACCAGCATACAAACACTACACATACTGGTGTGTACTCAGAAACACCAACATAACCAGCATACAAACACTACACATACTGGTGTGTAACAAGAAACACCAACATAACCAGCATACAAACACTACACATACTGGTGTGTAACCAGAAACACCAACATAACCAGCATACAAACACTACACATACTGGTGTGTACCCAGAAACACCAACATAACCAGCATACAAACACTACACATACTGGTGTGTAGCTAGAAAAACCAACATAACCAGCATACAAACACTACACATACTGATGTGTAGTCAGAAACACCAACATAACCATCGTACAAAAACTACACATACTGGTGTGTAGTCAGAAACACCAACATAACTAGCATACAAACACTACATATACTGGTGTGTAACCAGAAAAACCAACATAACTAGCATACAAACACTACACATACTGGTGTGTAACCAGAAAAACCAACATAACCAGCATACAAACACTACACATACTGGTGTGTAGTCAGAAACACCAACATAACCAGCATACAAACACTACACATACTGGTGTGTAGTCAGAAACACCAACATAACTAGCATACAAACACTACATATACTGGTGTGTAACCAGAAACACCAACATAACTAGCATACAAACACTACACATACTGGTGTGTAACCAGAAAAACCAACATAACCAGCATACAAACACTACACATACTGGTGTGTAGTCAGAAACACCAACATAACCAGCTTACAAAAACTACACATACTGGTGTGTAGTCAGAAAAACCAACATAACCAGCATACAAACACTACACATACTGGTGTGTAGCCAGAAACACCAACATAACCAGCGTACAAAAACTACACATACTGGTGTGTAGTCAGAAACACCAACATAACTAGCATACAAACACTACACATACTGGTGTGTAGCCAGAAACACCAACATAACCAGCGTACAAAAACTACACATACTGGTGTGTAGTCAGAAACACCAACATAACTAGCATACAAACACTACACATACTGGTGTGTAGTCAGAAACACCAACATAACCAGCGTACAAAAACTACACATACTGGTGTGTAGTCAGAAACACCAACATAACTAGCATACAAACACTACATATACTGGTGTGTAACCAGAAACACCAACATAACTAGCATACAAACACTACACATACTGGTGTGTAACCAGAAAAACCAACATAACCAGCATACAAACACTACACATACTGGTGTGTAGTCAGAAACACCAACATAACCAGCTTACAAAAACTACACATACTGGTGTGTAGTCAGAAACACCAACATAACTAGCATACAAACACTACACATACTGGTGTGTAGCCAGAAAAACCAACATAACCAGCATACAAACACTACATGTACTGGCGTGTAACCAGAAACACCAACATAACCAGCATACAAACACTACATATACTGGTGTGTAGCCAGAAACACCAACATAACCAGCATACAAACACTACACATACTGGTGTGTACGCTGAAACACCAACATAACCAGCAAACAAACAGTACATATACTGGTGTGTAGTCAGAAACACCAACATAACCAGCATACAAACACTACACATACTGGTGTGTAGCCAGAAAAACCAACATAACCAGCATACAAACACTACATGTACTGGCGTGTAACCAGAAACACCAACATAACCAGCATACAAACACTACATATACTGGTGTGTAGCCAGAAACACCAACATAACCAGCATACAAACACTACACATACTGGTGTGTACGCTGAAACACCAACATAACCAGCGTACAAACACTACATGTACTGGTGTGTACTCAGAAACACCAACATAACCAGCAAACAAACAGTACATATACTGGTGTGTAGTCAGAAACACCAACATAACCAGCATACAAACACTACATATACTGGTGTGTAGTCAGAAACACCAACATAACCAGCGTATAAAAACTACACATACTGGTGTGTAGTCAGAAACACCAACATAACTAGCATACAAACACTACATGTACTGGCGTGTAACCAGAAACACCAACATAACCAGCATACA
This sequence comes from Trichomycterus rosablanca, assembly GCF_030014385.1. Taxonomy (NCBI): domain Eukaryota; kingdom Metazoa; phylum Chordata; class Actinopteri; order Siluriformes; family Trichomycteridae; genus Trichomycterus; species Trichomycterus rosablanca. Next base: position 767,456 of record NC_085988.1, on the reverse strand, counting down.
AACAGTACATATACTGGTGTGTAGCCAGAAAAACCAACATAACCAGCATACAAACACTACATATACTGGTGTGTAGCCAGAAAAACCAACATAACCAGCATACAAACACTACACATACTGGTGTGTAGTCAGAAACACCAACATAACCAGCGTACAAACACTACACATACTGGTGTGTAGTCAGAAACACCAACATAACTAGCATACAAACACTACACATACTGGTGTGTAGTCAGAAACACCAACATAACTAGCATACAAACACTACACATACTGGCGTGTAACCCAAAACACCAACATAATCAGCATACAAACACTACACATACTGGCGTGTAACCAGAAACACCAACATAACCAGCATACAAACACTACATATACTGGTGTGTAACCAGAAACACCAACATAACCAGTATACAAACACTACACATACTGGTGTGTAGTCAGAAACACCAACATAACCAGCGTACAAACACTACACATACTGGTGTGTAGTCAGAAACACCAACATAACTAGCATACAAACACTACACATACTGGTGTGTAGTCAGAAACACCAACATAACTAGCATACAAACACTACACATACTGGCGTGTAACCCAAAACACCAACATAATCAGCATACAAACACTACACATACTGGCGTGTAACCAGAAACACCAACATAACCAGCATACAAACACTACATATACTGGTGTGTAACCAGAAACACCAACATAACCAGTATACAAACACTACACATACTGGTGTGTAACCAGAAACACCAACATAACCAGTATACAAACACTACACATACTGGTGTGTACGCTGAAAAACACACATAACCAGCATACAAACACTACACATACTGGTGTGTACTCAGAAACACCAACATAACCAGCATACAAACACTACACATACTGGTGTGTACCCAGAAACACCAACATAACCAGCATACAAACACTACACATACTGGTGTGTACGCTGAAACACCAACATAACCAGCATACAAACACTACATATACTGGTGTGTAACCAGAAACACCAACATAACCAGCGTACAAAAACTACACATACTGGTGTGTAGTCAGAAACACCAACATAACCAGCGTACAACCACTACATGTACTGGCGTTTAACCAGAAACACCAACATAACCAGCATACAAACACTACATGTACTGGCGTGTAAACAGAAACACCAACATAACCAGCGTACAAAAACTACACATACTGGTGTGTAGTCAGAAACACCAACATAACCAGCGTACAAACACTACACATACTGGTGTGTAACCAGAAACACCAACATAACCAGCATACAAACACTACACATACTGGTGTGTAGTCAGAAACACCAACTTAACCAGCGTACAAAAACTACACATACTGGTGTGTAGTCAGAAACACCAACATAACCAGCGTATAAAAACTACACATACTGGTGTGTAGTCAGAAACACCAACATAACTAGCATACAAACACTACACATACTGGTGTGTAGTCAGAAACACCAACATAACCAGCGTACAAAAACTACACATACTGGTGTGTAGTCAGAAACACCAACATAACTAGCATACAAACACTACATATACTGGTGTGTAACCAGAAACACCAACATAACTAGCATACAAACACTACACATACTGGTGTGTAACCAGAAAAACCAACATAACCAGCATACAAACACTACACATACTGGTGTGTAGTCAGAAACACCAACATAACCAGCTTACAAAAACTACACATACTGGTGTGTAGTCAGAAACACCAACATAACTAGCATACAAACACTACACATACTGGTGTGTAGCCAGAAAAACCAACATAACCAGCATACAAACACTACATGTACTGGCGTGTAACCAGAAACACCAACATAACCAGCATACAAACACTACATATACTGGTGTGTAGCCAGAAACACCAACATAACCAGCATACAAACACTACACATACTGGTGTGTACGCTGAAACACCAACATAACCAGCAAACAAACAGTACATATACTGGTGTGTAGTCAGAAACACCAACATAACCAGCATACAAACACTACACATACTGGTGTGTACGCTGAAACACCAACATAACCAGCGTACAAACACTACATGTACTGGTGTGTACTCAGAAACACCAACATAACCAGCAAACAAACAGTACATATACTGGTGTGTAGTCAGAAACACCAACATAACCAGCATACAAACACTACATATACTGGTGTGTAGTCAGAAACACCAACATAACCAGCGTATAAAAACTACACATACTGGTGTGTAGTCAGAAACACCAACATAACTAGCATACAAACACTACATGTACTGGCGTGTAACCAGAAACACCAACATAACCAGCATACAAACAGTACATATACTGGTGTGTAGCCAGAAAAACCAACATAACCAGCATACAAACACTACATATACTGGTGTGTAGCCAGAAAAACCAACATAACCAGCATACAAACACTACACATACTGGTGTGTAGTCAGAAACACCAACATAACCAGCGTACAAACACTACACATACTGGTGTGTAGTCAGAAACACCAACATAACTAGCATACAAACACTACACATACTGGTGTGTAGTCAGAAACACCAACATAACTAGCATACAAACACTACACATACTGGCGTGTAACCCAAAACACCAACATAATCAGCATACAAACACTACACATACTGGCGTGTAACCAGAAACACCAACATAACCAGCATACAAACACTACATATACTGGTGTGTAACCAGAAACACCAACATAACCAGTATACAAACACTACACATACTGGTGTGTAGTCAGAAACACCAACATAACCAGCGTACAAACACTACACATACTGGTGTGTAGTCAGAAACACCAACATAACTAGCATACAAACACTACACATACTGGTGTGTAGTCAGAAACACCAACATAACTAGCATACAAACACTACACATACTGGCGTGTAACCCAAAACACCAACATAATCAGCATACAAACACTACACATACTGGCGTGTAACCAGAAACACCAACATAACCAGCATACAAACACTACATATACTGGTGTGTAACCAGAAACACCAACATAACCAGTATACAAACACTACACATACTGGTGTGTAACCAGAAACACCAACATAACCAGTATACAAACACTACACATACTGGTGTGTACGCTGAAAAACACACATAACCAGCATACAAACACTACACATACTGGTGTGTACTCAGAAACACCAACATAACCAGCATACAAACACTACACATACTGGTGTGTACCCAGAAACACCAACATAACCAGCATACAAACACTACACATACTGGTGTGTACGCTGAAACACCAACATAACCAGCATACAAACACTACATATACTGGTGTGTAACCAGAAACACCAACATAACCAGCGTACAAAAACTACACATACTGGTGTGTAGTCAGAAACACCAACATAACCAGCGTACAACCACTACATGTACTGGCGTTTAACCAGAAACACCAACATAACCAGCATACAAACACTACATGTACTGGCGTGTAAACAGAAACACCAACATAACCAGCGTACAAAAACTACACATACTGGTGTGTAGTCAGAAACACCAACATAACCAGCGTACAAACACTACACATACTGGTGTGTAACCAGAAACACCAACATAACCAGCATACAAACACTACACATACTGGTGTGTAGTCAGAAACACCAACTTAACCAGCGTACAAAAACTACACATACTGGTGTGTAGTCAGAAACACCAACATAACCAGCGTACAAACACTACACATACTGGTGTGTACCCAGAAACACCAACATAACCAGCATACGAACACTACATGTACTGGCGTGTAACCAGAAACACCAACATAACCAGCATACAAACACTACATGTACTGGTGTGTAGCCAGAAAAACCAACATAACCAGCATACAAACACTACACATACTGGTGTGTAGTCAGAAACACCAACTTAACCAGCGTACAAAAACTACACATACTGGTGTGTAGTCAGAAACACCAACATAACTAGCATACAAACACTACACATACTGGTGTGTAACCAGAAACACCAACATAACCAGCATACAAACACTACATGTACTGGCGTGTAACCAGAAACACCAACATAACCAGCATACAAACAGTACATATACTGGTGTGTAGCCAGAAACACCAACATAACCAGCATACAAACACTACACATACTGGTGTGTACGCTGAAACACCAACATAACCAGCATACAAACACTACATATACTGGTGTGTAACCAGAAACACCAACATAACCAGCGTACAAAAACTACACATACTGGTGTGTAGTCAGAAACACCAACATAACCAGCGTACAAACACTACATGTACTGGCGTGTAACCAGAAACACCAACATAACCAGCATACAAACACTACATGTACTGGCGTGTAACCAGAAACACCAACATAACCAGCGTACAAACACTACATGTACTGGCGTGTAACCAGAAACACCAACATAACCAGCATACAAACACTACATGTACTGGTGTGTAGCCAGAAAAAGCAACATAACCAGCATACAAACACTACATGTACTGGTGTGTACCCAGAAACACCAACATAACCAGCATACAAACACTACATATACTGGTGTGTAGCCAGAAAAACCAACATAACTAGCATACAAACACTACATGTACTGGTGTGTAGCCAGAAAAACCAACATAACCAGCATACAAACACTACACATACTGGTGTGTAGTCAGAAACACCAACTTAACCAGCGTACAAAAACTACACATACTGGTGTGTAGTCAGAAACACCAACATAACTAGCATACAAACACTACACATACTGGTGTGTAACCAGAAACACCAACATAACCAGCATACAAACACTACATGTACTGGCGTGTAACCAGAAACACCAACATAACCAGCATACAAACAGTACATATACTGGTGTGTAGCCAGAAAAACCAACATAACCAGCATACAAACACTACACATACTGGTCTGTAGTCAGAAACACCAACATAACCAGCATACAAACACTACACATACTGGTGTGTAGTCAGAAACACCAACATAACTAGCATACAAACACTACACATACTGGTGTGTAGTCAGAAACACCAACATAACTAGCATACAAACACTACACATACTGGTGTGTAGTCAGAAACACCAACATAACTAGCATACAAACACTACACATACTGGCGTGTAACCCGAAACACCAACATAATCAGCATACAAACACTACACATACTGGCGTGTAACCAGAAACACCAACATAACCAGCATACAAACACTACATATACTGGTGTGTAACCAGAAACACCAACATAACCAGTATACAAACACTACACATACTGGTGTGTACGCTGAAAAACCCACATAACCAGCATACAAACACTAAACATACTGGTGTGTACTTAGAAACACCAACATAACCAGCATACAAACACTACACATACTGGTGTGTACCCAGAAACACCAACATAACCAGCATACAAACACTACACATACTGGTGTGTACGCTGAAACACCAACATAACCAGCATACAAACAATACATATACTGGTGTGTAACCAGAAACACCAACATAACCAGCGTACAAAAACTACACATACTGGTGTGTAACCAGAAACACCAACATAACCAGCATACAAACACTACACATACTGGTGTGTAGTCAGAAACACCAACATAACCAGCGTACAAACACTACATGTACTGGCGTGTAACCAGAAACACCAACATAACCAGCATACAAACACTACATGTACTGGCGTGTAACCAGAAACACCAACATAACCAGCATACAAACACTACACATACTGGTGTGTAACCCGAAACACCAACATAATCAGCATACAAACACTACACATACTGGTGTGTACCCAGAAACACCAACATAACCAGCATACAAACACTACACATACTGGTGTGTAACCAGAAACACCAACATAACCAGCATACAAACACTACACATACTGGTGTGTACTCAGAAACACCAACATAACCAGCATACAAACACTACACATACTGGTGTGTACCCAGAAACACCAACATAACCAGCATACAAACACTACACATACTGGTGTGTACTCAGAAACACCAACATAACCAGCATACAAACACTACACATACTGGTGTGTACCCAGAAACACCAACATAACCAGCATACAAACACTACACATACTGGTGTGTAACCAGAAACACCAACATAACCAGCATACAAACACTACACATACTGGTGTGTACGCTGAAACACCAACATAACCAGCACACAAACACTACACATACTGGTGTGTACCCAGAAACACCAACATAACCAGCATACAAACACTACACATACTGGTGTGTAACCAGAAACACCAACATAACCAGCATACAAACACTACACATACTGGTGTGTAGTCAGAAACACCAACATAACTAGCATACAAACACTACACATACTGGTGTGTAACCAGAAACACCAACATAACCAGCATACAAACACTACATGTACTGGCGTGTAACCAGAAACACCAACATAACCAGCATACAAACACTACATATACTGGTGTGTAGCCAGAAAAACCAACATAACCAGCATACAAACACTACACATACTGGTGTGTAGTCAGAAACACCAACATAACCAGCATACAAGCACTACACATACTGGTGTGTAGTCAGAACCACCAACATAACTAGCATACAAACACTACACATACTGGTGTGTAGTCAGAAACACCAACATAACCAGCGTACAAACACTACACATACTGGTGTGTAGTCAGAAACACCAACATAACTAGCATACAAACACTACACATACTGGTGTGTAGTCAGAAACACCAACATAACTAGCATACAAACACTACACATACTGGCGTGTAACCAGAAACACCAACATAATCAGCATACAAACACTACACATACTGGCGTGTAACCAGAAACACCAACAAAACCAGCATACAAACACTACATATACTGGTGTGTAACCAGAAACACCAACATAACCAGTATACAAACACTACACATACTGGTGTGTAACCAGAAACACCAACATAACCAGCATACAAACACTACACATACTGGTGTGTAGTCAGAAACACCAACATAACCAACATACAAACACTACATATACTAGTGTGTAACCAGAAACACCAACATAACCAGTATACAAACACTACACATACTGGTGTGTACGCTGAAAAACCCACATAACCAGCATACAAACACTACACATACTGGTGTGTACTCAGAAACACCAACATAACCAGCATACAAACACTACACATACTGGTGTGTTACCAGAAACACCAACATAACTAGCATACAAACACTACACATACTGGTGTGTAACCAGAAACACTAACATAACCAGCATACAAACACTACACATACTGGTGTGTACGCTGAAAAACCCACAAAACCAGCATACAAACACTACACATACTGGTGTGTACTCAGAAACACCAACATAACCAGCATACAAACACTACACATACTGGTGTGTAACCAGAAACACCAACATAACCAGCATACAAACACTACACATACTGGTGTGTAACCAGAAACACCAACATAACCAGCATACAAACACTACACATACTGGTGTGTAGTCAGAAACACCAACATAACCAGCGTACAAAAACTACACATACTGGTGTGTACCCAGAAACACCAACATAACCAGCATACAAACACTACACATACTGGTGTGTAGCTAGAAAAACCAACATAACGAGCATACAAACACTACACATACTGGTGTGTAGTCAGAAACACCAACATAACCAGCGTACAAAAACTACACATACTGGTGTGTAGTCAGAAACACCAACATAACTAGCATACAAACACTACACATACTGGTGTGTAACCAGAAACACCAACATAACTAGCATACAAACACTACACATACTGGTGTGTAACAAGAAAAACCAACATAACCAGCATACAAACACTACACATACTGGTGTGTAGTCAGAAACAGCAACATAACCAGCTTACAAAAACTACACATACTGGTGTGTAGTCAGAAACACCAACATAACTAGCATACAAACACTACACATACTGGTGTGTAGCCAGAAAAACCAACATAACCAGCATACAAACACTACACATACTGGCGTGTAACCAGAAACACCAACATAACCAGCATACAAACACTACATATACTGGTGTGTACCCAGAAACACCAACATAACCAGCATACAAACACTACACATACTGGTGTGTAGCTAGAAAAACCAACATAACCAGCATACAAACACTACACATACTGGTGTGTAGTCAGAAACACCAACATAACCAGCGTACAAAAACTACACATACTGGTGTGTAGTCAGAAACACCAACATAACTAGCATACAAACACTACACATACTGGTGTGTAACCAGAAACACCAACATAACTAGCATACAAACACTACACATACTGGTGTGTAGCCAGAAACACCAACATAACCAGCATACAAACACAACATATACTGGTGTGTACTCAGAAACACCAACATAACCAGCATACAAACACTACATATACTGGTGTGTACTCAGAAACACCAACATAACCAGCATACAAACAGTACATATACTGGTGTGTAGTCAGAAACACCAACATAACCAGCATACAAACACAACATATACTGGTGTGTACTCAGAAACACCAACATAACCAGCATACAAACAGTACATATACTGGTGTGTAGTCAGAAACACCAACATAACCAGCATACAAACACTACATATACTGGTGTGTACTCAGAAACACCAACATAACCAGCATACAAACAGTACATATACTGCTGTGTAGCCAGAAACACCAACATAACCAGCATACAAACACAACATATACTGGTGTGTACTCAGAAACACCAACATAACCAGCATACAAACACTACATATACTGGTGTGTACTCAGAAACACCAACATAACCAGCATACAAACAGTACATATACTGCTGTGTAGCCAGAAACACCAACATAACCAGCATACAAACACAACATATACTGGTGTGTACTCAGAAACACCAACATAACCAGCATACAAACAGTACATATACTGGTGTGTAGTCAGAAACACCAACATAACCAGCATACAAACACTACATATACTGGTGTGTAGCCAGAAAAACCAACATAACCAGCATACAAACACTACACATACTGGTGTGTAGTCAGAAACACCAACATAACCAGCGTACAAAAACTACACATACTGGTGTGTAGTCAGAAACACCAACATAACTAGCATACAAACAATACACATACTGGTGTGTAACCAGAAACACCAACATAACCAGCATACAAACACTACATGTACTGGCGTGTAACCAGAAACACCAACATAACCAGCATACAAACACTACATATACTGGTGTGTAGCCAGAAAAACCAACATAACCAGCATACAAACACTACACATACTGGTGTGTAGTCAGAAACACCAACATAACCAGCATACAAACACTACACATACTGGTGTGTAGTCAGAAACACCAACATAACCAGCGTACAAACACTACACATACTGGTGTGTAGTCAGAAACACCAACATAACTAGCATACAAACACTACACATACTGGTGTGTAGTCAGAAACACCAACATAACTAGCATACAAACACTACACATACTGGCGTGTAACCAGAAACACCAACATAATCAGCATACAAACACTACACATACTGGCGTGTAACCAGAAACACCAACATAACCAGCATACAAACACTACATATACTGGTGTGTAACCAGAAACACCAACATAACCAGTATACAAACACTACACATACTGGTGTGTAACCAGAAACACCAACATAACCAGCATACAAACACTACACATACTGGTGTGTACGCTGAAAAACCCACATAACCAGCATACAAACACTACACATACTGGTGTGTACTCAGAAACACCAACATAACCAGCATACAAACACTACACATACTGTTGTGTACCCAGAAACACCAACATAACCAGCATACAAACACTACACATACTGGTGTGTACGCTGAAACACCAACATAACCAGCATACAAACACTACATATACTGGTGTGTAACCAGAAACACCAACATAACCAGCGTACAAAAACTACACATACTGGTGTGTAGTCAGAAACACCAACATAACTAGCATACAAACACTACACATACTGGCGTGTAACCCGAAACACCAACATAATCAGCATACAAACACTACATATACTGGTGTGTACTTAGAAACACCAACATAACCAGCATACAAACACTACACATACTGGTGTGTACCCAGAAACACCAACATAACCAGCATACAAACACTACACATACTGGTGTGTACGCTGAAACACCAACATAACCAGCATACAAACACTACATATACTGGTGTGTAACCAGAAACACCAACATAACCAGCGTACAAAAACTACACATACTGGTGTGTAACCAGAAACACCAACATAACCAGCATACAAACACTACACATACTGGTGTGTAGTCAGAAACACCAACATAACCAGCGTACAAACACTACATGTACTGGCGTGTAACCAGAAACACCAACATAACCAGCATACAAACACTACATGTACTGGCGTGTAACCAGAAACACCAACATAACCAGCATACAAACACTACACATACTGGTGTGTAACCCGAAACACCAACATAATCAGCATACAAACACTACACATACTGGTGTGTACCCAGAAACACCAACATAACCAGCATACAAACACTACACATACTGGTGTGTACTCAGAAACACCAACATAACCAGCATACAAACACTACACATACTGGTGTGTACCCAGAAACACCAACATAACCAGCATACAAACACTACACATACTGGTGTGTAACCAGAAACACCAACATAACCAGCATACAAACACTACACATACTGGTGTGTACGCTGAAACACCAACATAACCAGCACACAAACACTACACATACTGGTGTGTACCCAGAAACACCAACATAACCAGCATACAAACACTACACATACTGGTGTGTAACCAGAAACACCAACATAACCAGCATACAAACACTACACATACTGGTGTGTAGTCAGAAACACCAACATAACTAGCATACAAACACTACACATACTGGTGTGTAACCAGAAACACCAACATAACCAGCATACAAACACTACATGTACTGGCGTGTAACCAGAAACACCAACATAACCAGCATACAAACACTACATATACTGGTGTGTAGCCAGAAAAACCAACATAACCAGCATACAAACACTACACATACTGGTGTGTAGTCAGAAACACCAACATAACCAGCATACAAGCACTACACATACTGGTGTGTAGTCAGAACCACCAACATAACTAGCATACAAACACTACACATACTGGTGTGTAGTCAGAAACACCAACATAACCAGCGTACAAACACTACACATACTGGTGTGTAGTCAGAAACACCAACATAACTAGCATACAAACACTACACATACTGGTGTGTAGTCAGAAACACCAACATAACTAGCATACAAACACTACACATACTGGCGTGTAACCAGAAACACCAACATAATCAGCATACAAACACTACACATACTGGCGTGTAACCAGAAACACCAACAAAACCAGCATACAAACACTACATATACTGGTGTGTAACCAGAAACACCAACATAACCAGTATACAAACACTACACATACTGGTGTGTAACCAGAAACACCAACATAACCAGCATACAAACACTACACATACTGGTGTGTAGTCAGAAACACCAACATAACCAGCATACAAACACTACACATACTGTTGTGTACCCAGAAACACCAACATAACCAACATACAAACACTACATATACTAGTGTGTAACCAGAAACACCAACATAACCAGTATACAAACACTACACATACTGGTGTGTACGCTGAAAAACCCACATAACCAGCATACAAACACTACACATACTGGTGTGTACTCAGAAACACCAACATAACCAGCATACAAACACTACACATACTGGTGTGTTACCAGAAACACCAACATAACCAGCATACAAACACTACACATACTGGTGTGTAACCAGAAACACTAACATAACCAGCATACAAACACTACACATACTGGTGTGTACGCTGAAAAACCCACAAAACCAGCATACAAACACTACACATACTGGTGTGTACTCAGAAACACCAACATAACCAGCATACAAACACTACACATACTGGTGTGTAGTCAGAAACACCAACATAACCAGCGTACAAAAACTACACATACTGGTGTGTACCCAGAAACACCAACATAACCAGCATACAAACACTACATATACTGGTGTGTAGCCAGAAAAACCAACATAACCAGCATACAAACACTACACATACTGGTGTGTAGTCAGAAACACCAACATAACCAGCATACAAACACTACACATACTGATGTGTAGTCAGAAACACCAACATAACCAGCGTACAAACACTACACATACTGGTGTGTAGTCAGAAACACCAACATAACTAGCATACAAACACTACACATACTGGTGTGTAGTCAGAAACACCAACATAACTAGCATACAAACACTACACATACTGGCGTGTAACCAGAAACACCAACATAATCAGCATACAAACACTACACATACTGGCGTGTAACCAGAAACACCAACATAACCAGCATACAAACACTACATATACTGGTGTGTAACCAGAAACACCAACATAACCAGTATACAAACACTACACATACTGGTGTGTAACCAGAAACACCAACATAACCAGCATACAAACACTACACATACTGGTGTGTACGCTGAAAAACCCACATAACCAGCATACAAACACTACACATACTGGTGTGTACTCAGAAACACCAACATAACCAGCATACAAACACTACACATACTGTTGTGTACCCAGAAACACCAACATAACCAGCATACAAACACTACACATACTGGTGTGTACGCTGAAACACCAACATAACCAGCATACAAACACTACATATACTGGTGTGTAACCAGAAACACCAACATAACCAGCGTACAAAAACTACACATACTGGTGTGTAGTCAGAAACACCAACATAACTAGCATACAAACACTACACATACTGGCGTGTAACCCGAAACACCAACATAATCAGCATACAAACACTACATATACTGGTGTGTACTTAGAAACACCAACATAACCAGCATACAAACACTACACATACTGGTGTGTACCCAGAAACACCAACATAACCAGCATACAAACACTACACATACTGGTGTGTACGCTGAAACACCAACATAACCAGCATACAAACACTACATATACTGGTGTGTAACCAGAAACACCAACATAACCAGCGTACAAAAACTACACATACTGGTGTGTAACCAGAAACACCAACATAACCAGCATACAAACACTACACATACTGGTGTGTAGTCAGAAACACCAACATAACCAGCGTACAAACACTACATGTACTGGCGTGTAACCAGAAACACCAACATAACCAGCATACAAACACTACATGTACTGGCGTGTAACCAGAAACACCAACATAACCAGCATACAAACACTACACATACTGGTGTGTAACCCGAAACACCAACATAATCAGCATACAAACACTACACATACTGGTGTGTACCCAGAAACACCAACATAACCAGCATACAAACACTACACATACTGGTGTGTACTCAGAAACACCAACATAACCAGCATACAAACACTACACATACTGGTGTGTACCCAGAAACACCAACATAACCAGCATACAAACACTACACATACTGGTGTGTAACCAGAAACACCAACATAACCAGCATACAAACACTACACATACTGGTGTGTACGCTGAAACACCAACATAACCAGCACACAAACACTACACATACTGGTGTGTACCCAGAAACACCAACATAACCAGCATACAAACACTACACATACTGGTGTGTAACCAGAAACACCAACATAACCAGCATACAAACACTACACATACTGGTGTGTAGTCAGAAACACCAACATAACTAGCATACAAACACTACACATACTGGTGTGTAACCAGAAACACCAACATAACCAGCATACAAACACTACATGTACTGGCGTGTAACCAGAAACACCAACATAACCAGCATACAAACACTACATATACTGGTGTGTAGCCAGAAAAACCAACATAACCAGCATACAAACACTACACATACTGGTGTGTAGTCAGAAACACCAACATAACCAGCATACAAGCACTACACATACTGGTGTGTAGTCAGAACCACCAACATAACTAGCATACAAACACTACACATACTGGTGTGTAGTCAGAAACACCAACATAACCAGCGTACAAACACTACACATACTGGTGTGTAGTCAGAAACACCAACATAACTAGCATACAAACACTACACATACTGGTGTGTAGTCAGAAACACCAACATAACTAGCATACAAACACTACACATACTGGCGTGTAACCAGAAACACCAACATAATCAGCATACAAACACTACACATACTGGCGTGTAACCAGAAACACCAACAAAACCAGCATACAAACACTACATATACTGGTGTGTAACCAGAAACACCAACATAACCAGTATACAAACACTACACATACTGGTGTGTAACCAGAAACACCAACATAACCAGCATACAAACACTACACATACTGGTGTGTAGTCAGAAACACCAACATAACCAGCATACAAACACTACATGTACTGGCGTGTAGTCAGAAACACCAACATAACCAACATACAAACACTACATATACTAGTGTGTAACCAGAAACACCAACATAACCAGTATACAAACACTACACATACTGGTGTGTACGCTGAAAAACCCACATAACCAGCATACAAACACTACACATACTGGTGTGTACTCAGAAACACCAACATAACCAGCATACAAACACTACACATACTGGTGTGTTACCAGAAACACCAACATAACCAGCATACAAACACTACACATACTGGTGTGTAACCAGAAACACTAACATAACCAGCATACAAACACTACACATACTGGTGTGTACGCTGAAAAACCCACAAAACCAGCATACAAACACTACACATACTGGTGTGTACTCAGAAACACCAACATAACCAGCATACAAACACTACACATACTGGTGTGTAACCAGAAACACCAACATAACCAGCATACAAACACTACACATACTGGTGTGTAACCAGAAACACCAACATAACCAGCATACAAACACTACACATACTGGTGTGTACCCAGAAACACCAACATAACCAGCATACAAACACTACACATACTGGTGTGTAGCTAGAAAAACCAACATAACCAGCATACAAACACTACACATACTGGTGTGTAGTCAGAAACACCAACATAACCAGCGTACAAAAACTACACATACTGGTGTGTAGTCAGAAACACCAACATAACCAGCATACAAACACTACACATACTGGTGTGTAGTCAGAAACAGCAACATAACCAGCTTACAAAAACTACACATACTGGTGTGTAGTCAGAAACACCAACATAACTAGCATACAAACACTACACATACTGGTGTGTAGCCAGAAAAACCAACATAACCAGCATACAAACACTACACATACTGGCGTGTAACCAGAAACACCAACATAACCAGCATACAAACACTACACATACTGGTGTGTAGCTAGAAAAACCAACATAACCAGCATACAAACACTACACATACTGGTGTGTAGTCAGAAACACCAACATAACCAGCGTACAAAAACTACACATACTGGTGTGTAGTCAGAAACACCAACATAACTAGCATACAAACACTACACATACTGGTGTGTAACCAGAAACACCAACATAACTAGCATACAAACACTACACATACTGGTGTGTAGCCAGAAACACCAACATAACCAGCATACAAACACAACATATACTGGTGTGTACTCAGAAACACCAACATAACCAGCATACAAACAGTACATATACTGGTGTGTAGCCAGAAACACCAACATAACCAGCATACAAACACAACATATACTGGTGTGTACTCAGAAACACCAACATAACCAGCATACAAACACTACATATACTGGTGTGTAGCCAGAAAAACCAACATAACCAGCATACAAACACTACACATACTGGTGTGTAGTCAGAAACACCAACATAACCAGCATACAAACACAACATATACTGGTGTGTACTCAGAAACACCAACATAACCAGCATACAAACACTACATATACTGGTGTGTAGCCAGAAAAACCAACATAACCAGCATACAAACACTACACATACTGGTGTGTAGCCAGAAAAACCAACATAACCAGCATACAAACACTACACATACTGGTGTGTAGTCAGAAACACCAACATAACCAGCATACAAACACAACACATACTGGTGTGTAGTCAGAAACACCAACATAACCAGCATACAAACACTACATATACTGGTGTGTAGCCAGAAACACCAACATAACCAGCATACAAACACTACACATACTGGTGTGTAGCTAGAAAAACCAACATAACCAGCATACAAACACTACACATACTGGTGTGTAGTCAGAAACACCAACATAACCAGCGTACAAAAACTACACATACTGGTGTGTAGTCAGAAACACCAACATAACTAGCATACAAACACTACACATACTGGTGTGTAACCAGAAACACCAACATAACTAGCATACAAACACTACACATACTGGTGTGTAGCCAGAAACACCAACATAACCAGCATACAAACACAACATATACTGGTGTGTACTCAGAAACACCAACATAACCAGCATACAAACAGTACATATACTGGTGTGTAGCCAGAAACACCAACATAACCAGCATACAAACACAACATATACTGGTGTGTACTCAGAAACACCAACATAACCAGCATACAAACACTACATATACTGGTGTGTAGCCAGAAAAACCAACATAACCAGCATACAAACACAACATATACTGGTGTGTACTCAGAAACACCAACATAACCAGCATACAAACAGTACATATACTGGTGTGTAGCCAGAAACACCAACATAACCAGCATACAAACACAACACATACTGGTGTGTACTCAGAAACACCAACATAACCAGCATACAAACACTACATATACTGGTGTGTAGCCAGAAAAACCAACATAACCAGCATACAAACACTACACATACTGGTGTGTAGTCAGAAACACCAACATAACCAGCATACAAACACAACATATACTGGTGTGTACTCAGAAACACCAACATAACCAGCATACAAACAGTACATATACTGGTGTGTAGCCAGAAACACCAACATAACCAGCATACAAACACTACACATACTGGTGTGTAGCCAGAAACACCAACATAACCAGCATACAAACACAACATATACTGGTGTGTACTCAGAAACACAAACATAACCAGCATACAAACAGTACATATACTGGTGTGTAGCCAGAAACACCAACATAACCAGCATACAAACACAACACATACTGGTGTGTAGTCAGAAACACCAACATAACCAGCATACAAACACTACATATACTGGTGTGTAGCCAGAAAAACCAACATAACCAGCATACAAACACTACACATACTGGTGTGTAGTCAGAAACACCAACATAACCAGCGTACAAAAACTACACATACTGGTGTGTAGTCAGAAACACCAACATAACTAGCATACAAACACTACACATACTGGTGTGTAACCAGAAACACCAACATAACCAGCATACAAACACTACATGTACTGGCGTGTAACCAGAAACACCAACATAACCAGCATACAAACACTACATATACTGGTGTGTAGCCAGAAAAACCAACATAACCAGCATACAAACACTACACATACTGGTGTGTAGTCAGAAACACCAACATAACCAGCATACAAACACTACACATACTGGTGTGTAGTCAGAAACACCAACATAACCAGCGTACAAACACTACACATACTGGTGTGTAGTCAGAAACACCAACATAACTAGCATACAAACACTACACATACTGGTGTGTAGTCAGAAACACCAACATAACTAGCATACAAACACTACACATACTGGCGTGTAACCAGAAACACCAACATAATCAGCATACAAACACTACACATACTGGCGTGTAACCAGAAACACCAACATAACCAGCATACAAACACTACATATACTGGTGTGTAACCAGAAACACCAACATAACCAGTATACAAACACTACACATACTGGTGTGTAACCAGAAACACCAACATAACCAGCATACAAACACTACACATACTGGTGTGTACGCTGAAAAACCCACATAACCAGCATACAAACACTACACATACTGGTGTGTACTCAGAAACACCAACATAACCAGCATACAAACACTACACATACTGTTGTGTACCCAGAAACACCAACATAACCAGCATACAAACACTACACATACTGGTGTGTACGCTGAAACACCAACATAACCAGCATACAAACACTACATATACTGGTGTGTAACCAGAAACACCAACATAACCAGCGTACAAAAACTACACATACTGGTGTGTAGTCAGAAACACCAACATAACCAGCGTACAAACACTACATGTACTGGCGTGTAACCAGAAACACCAACATAACCAGCATACAAACACTACATGTACTGGCGTGTAACCAGAAACACCAACATAACCAGCATACAAACACTACATATACTGGTGTGTAACCAGAAACACCAACATAACCAGCATACAAACACTACACATACTGGTGTGTAACCAGAAACAGCAACATAACCAGCATACAAACACTACACATACTGGTGTGTACGCTGAAAAACCAACATAACCAGCATACAAACACTACACATACTGGTGTGTACCCAGAAACACCAACATAACCAGCATACAAACACCACACATACTGGTGTGTACTCAGAAACACCAACATAACCAGCATACAAACACTACACATACTGGTGTGTAACCAGAAACACCAACATAACCAGCATACAAACACTACACATACTGGTGTGTACCCAGAAACACCAACATAACCAGCATACAAACACTACACATACTGGTGTGTACTCAGAAACACCAACATAACCAGCATACAAACACTACACATACTGGTGTGTACCCAGAAACACCAACATAACCAGCATACAAACACTGCACATACTGGTGTGTAACCAGAAACACCAACATAACCAGCATACAAACACTACACATACTGGTGTGTACGCTGAAACACCAACATAACCAGCACACAAACACTACACATACTGGTGTGTACCCAGAAACACCAACATAACCAGCATACAAACACTACACATACTGGTGTGTACTCAGAAACACCAACATAACCAGCATACAAACACTACACATACTGGTGTGTACCCAGAAACACCAACATAACCAGCATACAAACACTGCACATACTGGTGTGTAACCAGAAACACCAACATAACCAGCATACAAACACTACACATACTGGTGTGTACGCTGAAACACCAACATAACCAGCACACAAACACTACATATACTGGTGTGTACGCTGAAACACCAACATAACCAGCATACAAACACTACATATACTGGTGTGTACGCTGAAACAACAACATAACCAGCATACAAACACTACACATACTGGTGTGTACGCTGAAACACCAACATAACCAGCATACAAACACTACACATACTGGTGTGTACCCAGAAACACCAACATAACCAGCGTGCAAACACTACACATACTGGTGTGTACGCTGAAACACCAACATAACCAGCATACAAACACTACACATACTGGTGTGTACGCTGAAACACCAACATAACCAGCATACAAACACTACACATACTGGTGTGTACCCAGAAACACCAACATAACCAGCGTGCAAACACTACACATACTGGTGTGTAATCAGAAACACCAACATAACCAGCGTACAAACACTACACATACTGGTGTGTACCCAGAAACACCAACATAACCAGCATACAAACACTACATATACTGGTGTGTACGCTGAAACACCAACATAACCAGCATACAAACACTACACATACTGGTGTGTACGCTGAAACACCAACATAACCAGCATACAAACACTACACATACTGGTGTGTACCCAGAAACACCAACATAACCAGCATACAAACACTACACATACTGGTGTGTACTCAGAAACACCAACATAACCAGCATACAAACACTACACATACTGGTGTGTAGTCAGAAACACCAACATAACCAGCGTACAAACACTACACATACTGGTGTGTACGCTGAAACACCAACATAACCAGCATACAAACACTACACATACTGGTGTGTACCCAGAAACACCAACATAACCAGCGTGCAAACACTACACATACTGGTGTGTACCCAGAAACACCAACATAACCAGCGTGCAAACACTACATGTACTGGCGTGTAAACCAGAAACACCAACATAACCAGCATACAAACACTACACATACTGGTGTGTACCCAGAAACACCAACATAACCAGCATACAAACACTACACATACTGGTGTGTACGCTGAAACACCAACATAACCAGCATACAAACACTACACATACTGGTGTGTACTCAGAAACACCAACATAACCAGCATACAAACACTACACATACTGGTGTGTAGTCAGAAACACCAACATAACCAGCGTACAAACACTACACATACTGGTGTGTACGCTGAAACACCAACATAACCAGCATACAAACACTACACATACTGGTGTGTACCCAGAAACACCAACATAACCAGCGTGCAAACACTACACATACTGGTGTGTACCCAGAAACACCAACATAACCAGCGTGCAAACACTACATGTACTGGCGTGTAAACCAGAAACACCAACATAACCAGCGTGCAAACACTACATGTACTGGCGTGTAAACCAGAAACACCAACATAACCAGCATACAAACACTACACATACTGGTGTGTACCCAGAAACACCAACATAACCAGCGTGCAAACACTACACATACTGGTGTGTAATCAGAAACACCAACATAACCAGCGTACAAACACTACACATACTGGTGTGTACCCAGAAACACCAACATAACCAGCATACAAACACTACATATACTGGTGTGTACGCTGAAACACCAACATAACCAGCATACAAACACTACACATACTGGTGTGTACGCTGAAACACCAACATACCCAGCATACAAACACTACACATACTGGTGTGTACTCAGAAACACCAACATAACCAGCATACAAACACTACACATACTGGTGTGTACTCAGAAACACCAACATAACCAGCATACAAACACTACACATACTGGTGTGTAGTCAGAAACACCAACATAACCAGCGTACAAACACTACACATACTGGTGTGTACGCTGAAACACCAACATAACCAGCATACAAACACTACACATACTGGTGTGTACCCAGAAACACCAACATAACCAGCGTGCAAACACTACACATACTGGTGTGTACCCAGAAACACCAACATAACCAGCGTGCAAACACTACATGTACTGGCGTGTAAACCAGAAACACCAACATAACCAGCATACAAACACTACAAATACTGGTGTGTACCCAGAAACACCAACATAATCAGCATACAAACACTACATATACTGGTGTGTAACCAGAAACACCAACATAACCAGCATACAAACACTACACATACTGGTGTGTAGTCAGAAACACCAACATAACCAGCATACAAACACTACATATACTGGTGTGTAGTCAGAAACTCCAACATAACCAGCATACAAACACTACATATACTGGTGTGTAGTCAGAAACACCAACATAACCAGCATACAAACACTACATATACTGGTGTGTAGTCAGAAACACCAACATAACCAGCATACAAACACTACACATACTGGTGTGTACCCAGAAACACCAACATAACCAGCATACAAACACTACATATACTGGTGTGTAGTCAGAAACACCAACATAACCAGCATACAAACACTACACATACTGGTGTGTACCCAGAAACACCAACAGGGCCAGTAGCATATTGGATGTGAACTAATATAAATTACCCCCCAGTTGTTGCAGTTCTCAGGACAGGTCTAGGGTGTCTAGGGACTTGGGACCTTTGGTGGTTTTGTTGACGTTCATCACAGTGAACATCTGCTCACACAACAGCATCTTCTGGGCCAAAGAATCTTCTGGGCCACCAGCATCATATGTTTGGAATTTTGGTTTCATCTAGTGGAGCATAAATCTTCAGTAGGGTTTGGAGTGCACCATCTGGTGGAGCTCCAAGCATGATGATCTCCATACTGATGTTTCCTGAACTGTAGTGTGTAGTAAGGTGCTAGAAGCACGTGTTAGCCATAAGTCTTGGTATTAGGCTCTTCTAAAAAAATCTGGGTTCAGATATGTCTCACTGGATGGAGACCATAGGAAGAACCCAAGACCCCCTGCTGAGGGGTCTTACTTCTCACAATTGGCTTTAAGGCATCTGGATGTTCCTCAGTCGAGGCTACAACCTGTGGCCAAGAATCGACTTAGGAACCTTACGTCAATGGAAGTGGGTGGGTGTAGATTCTCCAAGTCATAATGTTTTTCTGAACTGTAGTTTGGTGTTAGCCATGAGGGAGACGTGTTGTTGGTAACTTGTTGGTGCCTCCTGACTAATCTTTCTTTTCCTTCTACAGGATTGAAGATGATGTCTACAGCAGGAAGTTCTCAGTATCTCCTGCTGGCCGTCTTTCTCCTGCTGTGTTTCGGAGCGACCTTCTACACCTACTACAAGCCGACCGTGAGCTGGTTCTCCTGTCCTGATGTTCCTCCCTCCACACCTGAAGTTTGTACCAGGAAGTGTCTGGCTGCTCTGAACCTGGAGAACTTCACCTCGAGTGTAAACACCAGCTTCAGCTCGCTGATACAACAAACACTGACCAAGGAAGCAGAAGAAGAGAAGCAGAGTCACGGCTCAGACACCATCATCCTGATCTGGGCGTGGCCGTTTGGCTTTAAGTTCAGAGCAGAATCCTGTTCACAGTTCGGAGTTACGGGCTGCGTTTTCATCGACGACCGAACACAATACGATAAAGCTCACGGTGTGATGTTCCACCTCAGAGATATCCACGGAGATCTTCCCAGGCTGCTGGAGATGCCGCGCCCCCCCGGTCAGAAATGGGCGTGGCTGAACATGGAGTCTCCGGATAACTCCGGCCCGCTGCCCGGCGCGGATAATCTGTTCAACCTGACCACCAACTTCCGGAGAGATTCGGACGTCTGGGTTCCTTACGGGAAGATCGTGGAAGCGTCCGAGGAGGACAAAGCCTTTCAGATCCCGGCCAAAGATAAACTGGTCTGCTGGATCGTCAGCAACTGGAGCGAGAGGTTCAGGAGGGTGCAGTACTTCACCCAGCTGAGCAAACACATCCAGGTGGAGGCGTACGGACGACACTTCAGCAGATACATCGAGGATAAAGATTATCAACACATCCTGCCCAGCTGTAAGTTCTACCTGGCCTTCGAGAACTCCGTCTATAAAGACTACTTCACCGAGAAGCTCTTTAATCCTCTGAAGGCCGGCACGGTTCCTGTGGTTCTCGGCCCGCCCAGAGAGAACTACGAGGAGTTCCTACCGGCCGACTCCTTCATCCACGTGGACGATTTCCCGTCTCCTCGGGAACTGGCGGAGCGTCTGAAGTTCCTGGACCAGAACCAGGAGGAGTATGAGCGCTACTTCAGCTGGAGGAAGCACTACGTGGCTCAGGGGACGGTGTTCGGTCTGGAAAACGCTTGTCGCGTTTGTGACCACGTGAAACGCCACAAGGAGTATCGGGTCTTCAAGAACCTCAATAAATGGTACTGGGGCTGACATGACACTACCCACAGTGGGGTTGAGGTCAGGGCTCGGTCAAAGTTCAACTCTCCAGAACAAGCCCTGGAATACCTGAACTCACTAACCAGGTGCTGTCCATATACTTTTGGCCATATTTGGTGTAAACTGGTGCTAAATGTAAAAACCTGTTCTATTGTTTTACTCTTACTCTCGCTAGTCTGGGTGGGTGGGTCAGGCTGGTTGACCAACTGGCTGTCCAGCTCCATCAGGTTCAGCTCAGCTGATATATCTCTTCACCCTGATGGCCAAAACTATCTGGACGCCTGATTGTGAGCGTGCCGGACGTCTGTGTGATCTTTTCAGGTTCTGAGAAGCTTCTCACAAGACTTTGTATGGGAATTTGTGCCCACTGCCCAACTCGTGTTGGTCGAGAAAGCCTCAGTTGATGTTCCGGGTTCATCCCAGAGCTGAGGTCAGAGTTCTGGAGCAGGACGCTGGAGTTTCTTCACGTCTTTATGGAGCTCGCTCACGCTGGAACAAGAAAGAAGAAGGAATTCCAGCCTCCCTGGACAGTGCTTGCAGAGTTCGTGTCACCGGTGTCACGTGGTAGGAGCTTCCTCACCTGGATCTACATCAGCGACCGAACCTTTGAACTTCTGAAGTGGACCGATCAAATGTTTGCCCATGTTTAAAAACCACTTGTAGACCACAGCCTGGTGATTTTCTTAATAAAGTGTAACTGGACCCCGGTCTGTGGGTCCCAGCCCCTCGGTTAAGGACCTCTGAGTTGTATGATTCATCGGTCTAATCATTAGTCTAATTATCCATTCATCCATTCATTCATCGGTCTAATCATTAGTCTATTCATTCATTCATTCATTGTTCTAATAATTAGTCTATTCATCCATTCATTCATCGGTATAATAATTAGTCTATTCATCCATTCATTCATCGGTCTAATAATTAGTCTATTCATTCATTCATTCATTGTTCTAATAATTAGTCTATTCATCCATTCATTCATCGGTCTAATCATTAGTCTATTCATCCATTCATTCATCGGTCTAATAATTAGTCTATTCATCCATTCATTCATTGTTCTAATAATTAGTCTATTCATCCATTCATTCATCGTTCTAAAAATTAGTCTATTCATCCATTCATTCATCGGTCTAATAATTAGTCTATTCATCCATTCATTCATCGTTCTAAAAATTAGTCTATTCATCCATTCATTCATCGTTCTAAAAATTAGTCTATTCATCCATTCATTCATCGGTCTAATAATTAGTCTATTCATCCATTCATTCATTGTTCTAATAATTAGTCTATTCATCCATTCATTCATCGTTCTAATAATTAGTCTATTCATCCATTCATCGTTCTAATCATTAGTCTATTCATCCATTCATTCATCGTTCTAATCATTAGTCTATTCATCCATTCATTCATTGGTCTAATCATTAGTCTATTCATCCATTCATTCATCGGTCTAATCATTAGTCTATTCATCCATTGTTCTAATAATTAGTCTATTCATCCATTCATTCATCGTTCTAATCATTAGTCTATTCATCCATTCATTCATTGTTCTAATCATTAGTCTATTCATCCATTCATTAATCGGTCTAATCATTAGTCTATTCATCCATTCATTCATCGTTCTAATCATTAGTCTATTCATCCATTCATTCATTGGTCTAATCATTAGTCTATTCATCCATTCATTCATCGGTCTAATAATTAGTCTATTCATCCATTCATTCATCGTTCTAATAATTAGTCTATTCATCCATTCATTCATCGGTCTAATCATTAGTCTATTCATCCATTCATTGGTCTAATCATTAGTCTATTCATCCATTCATTAATCGTTCTAATCATTACTCTATTCATTCATTCATCGGTCTAATCATTAGTCTATTCATCCATTCATCGGTCTAATCATTAGTCTATTCATCCATTCATTCATCGGTCTAATAATTAGTCTATTCATCCATTCATTCATCGGTCTAATAATTAGTCTATTCATCCATTCATTCATCGGTCTAATAATTAGTCTATTCATCCATTCATTCATCGGTCTAATAATTACTCTATTCATCCATCGGTCTAATAATTAGTTTATTCATCCATTCATTCATCGGTCTAATCATTAGTCTATTATTCCATTGATTCATTCATCGGTCTAATCATTAGTCTATTCATCCATTCATCGGTCTAATCATTAGTCTAATTATCCATTCATTTATCCATTCATTGGTCTAATCATTAGTCTATTCATCCATTCATTCATCTAATAATTCATCAGTTTAATCATTAGTCTGTTGATCCATTCATTCATCCATTCATGAAGTCTAATAATTAGTCTATTTATCCATTCATTAATCGGTCTAATCATTAGTCTATTCATCCATTTATTCATCGGTCTAATCATTAGTCTATTCATCCATTTATTCATCGGTCTAATAATTAGTCTATTCATCCATTCATTCATCGGTCTAATAATTACTCTATTCATCCATCGGTCTAATAATTAGTTTATTCATCCATTCATTCATCGGTCTAATCATTAGTCTATTCATCCATTTATTCATCGGTCTAATCATTAGTCTATTCATCCATTTATTCATCGGTCTAATAATTAGTCTATTCATCCATTCATTCATCGGTCTAATAATTACTCTATTCATCCATCGGTCTAATAATTAGTTTATTCATCCATTCATTCATCGGTCTAATCATTAGTCTATTCATCCATTTATTCATCGGTCTAATAATTAGTCTATTCATCCATTCATTAATCGGTCTAATCATTAGTCTATTCATCCATTTATTCATCGGTCTAATCATTAGTCTATTCATCCATTTATTTATCGGTCTAATCATTAGTCTATTCATCCATTTATTCATCGGTCTAATCATTAGTCTATTCATCCATTCATTAATCGGTTTAATCATTAGTCTATTCATCCATTTATTCATCGGTCTAATCATTAGTCTATTCATCCATTTATTCATCGGTCTAATAATTAGTCTATTCATCCATTCATCGGTCTAATCATTAGTCTAATTATCCATTCATTTATCCATTCATTGGTCTAATCATTAGTCTATTCATCCATTCATTCATCTAATAATTCATCAGTTTAATCATTAGTCTGTTGATCCATTCATTCATCCATTCATGAAGTCTAATAATTAGTCTATTTATCCATTCATTCATTGGTCTAATCATTAATCTATTCATCCATTCATTAATCGGTCTAATCATTAGTCTATTCATCCATTCATTCATTGGTCTAATCATTAATCTATTCATCCATTCATTCATCTGTCTAATCATTAGTCTAATCATCCATTCATTCATCGGTCTAATAATTAGTCTAATTATCCATTCATTCATCCATTCATCAGTCTAATCATAAGTCTATTCATCTATTCATTCGTTAATCGGTCTAATAATTAGTCTATTCATCCATTCATTCATTCATCCATTCATCAGTCTAATCATTAGTCTATTCATCCATTAATTCATTCATCCATTCATTTGTCTAATCATTAGTCTAATTATCCATTCATCCATTCATTCATCGATCTAATAATTAGTCTATTCATCCATTCATTCATCGGTCTAATAATTTTTCTATTCATCCATTCATTCATCCATTCATCGGTCTAATCATTAGTCTATTCATCCATTCATCCATTCATTGGTCTAATAATTAGTCTATTCATCCATTCATTCATCGGTCTAATCATTAGTCTAAGTATCCATTCATTCATCCATTCATCGGTCTAATCATTAGTCTAATTATCCATTCATTCATCCATTCATCGGTCTAATATTTAGTCTATTAATCCATTCATTCATTGGTCTAATAATTATTCTATTCATCCATTCATTCATTCATCGGTCTAATCATTAGTCTAATTATCCATTCATTGATCCATTCATCGGTCTAATCATTAGTCTATTCATCCATTCATCGGTCTAATCATTAGTCTAAATATCCACTCATTGGTCTATTCATCCATTCATTCATCGGTCTAATAAATAGTCTATTCATCCATTTATCGGTCTAATCAATAGTCTAATTATCCATTTATTCATCCATTCAGCTGTCTAATTATTAGTCTATTCATCCATTCATTAATTGGTCTAATAATTAGTCTATTCATCCATTCATCGGTCTAATCATTAGTCTAATTATCCATTCATTCATTTATTAATCGGTCTAATCATTAGTCTATTCATCCATTCATTCATCGGTCTAATCATTAGTCTAATTATCCATTCATCCATTCATTTATCGGTCTAATCATTAGTCTATTCATCCATTCATTCATCCATTCATCAGTCTAATAATTAGTCTATTCATCCATTCATTCATCGGTCTAATAATTTTTCTATTCATCCATTCATTCATCCATTCATCGGTCTAATCATTAGTCTATTCATCCATTCATCGGTCTAATCATTAGTCTATTCATCCATTCATTAATCAGTCTAATAATTAGTCTATTTATTCATCCATTCATTCATCTGTCTAATAATTAGTCCATTCATCCATTCATCCATTCATCGGTCTAATCATTAGTCTAATTATCCTTTCATTCATCCATTCATCGGTCTAATCATTAGTCTATTCATCCATTCATTCATCGGTCTAATCATTAGTCTATTCATCCATTCATTCATCGGTCTAATCATTAGTCTATTCATCCATTCATTCATCGGTCTAATAATTAGTCTATTCATCCATTCATTCATCTGTCTAATAATTAGTCTATTCATCCATTCATTCATCGGTCTAATAATTATTCTATTCATCCATTCATCTATTCATTGGTCTAATCATTAGTCTAATTATCCATTCATTCATCCATTCATCGGTCTAATCATTAGTCTATTCATCCATTCATTCATCGGTCTAATCATTAGTCTATTCATCCATTCATTCATCGGTCTAATCATTAGTCTATTCATCCATTCATTCATCGGTCTAATAATTAGTCTATTCATCCATTCATTCATCTGTCTAATAATTAGTCTATTCATCCATTCATTCATCGGTCTAATAATTATTCTATTTATTCATCCATTCATTCATCTGTCTAATAATTAGTCCATTCATCGGTCTAATCATTAGTCTAATTATCCTTTCATTCATCCATTCATTGGTCTAATCATTAGTCTATTCATCCATTCATTAATCAGTCTAATAATTAGTCTATTTATTCATCCATTCATTCATCTGTCTAATAATTAGTCCATTCATCCATTCATCCATTCATCGGTCTAATCATTAGTCTAATTATCCTTTCATTCATCCATTCATCGGTCTAATAATTATTCTATTCATCCATTCATCTATTCATTGGTCTAATCATTAGTCTAATTATCCATTCATTCATCCATTCATCAGTCTAATCATTAGTCTATTCATCCATTCATTCATCGGTCTAATCATTAGTCTATTCATCCATTCATTCATCGGTCTAATCATTAGTCTATTCATCCATTCATTCATCGGTCTAATAATTAGTCTATTCATCCATTCATTCATCTGTCTAATAATTAGTCTATTCATCCATTCATTCATCGGTCTAATAATTATTCTATTTATTCATCCATTCATTCATCTGTCTAATAATTAGTCCATTCATCGGTCTAATCATTAGTCTAATTATCCTTTCATTCATCCATTCATTGGTCTAATCATTAGTCTATTCATCCATTCATTAATCAGTCTAATAATTAGTCTATTTATTCATCCATTCATTCATCTGTCTAATAATTAGTCCATTCATCCATTCATCCATTCATCGGTCTAATCATTAGTCTAATTATCCTTTCATTCATCCATTCATCGGTCTAATCATTAGTCTATTCATCCATTCATTCATCGGTCTAATCATTAGTCTATTCATCCATTCATTCATCGGTCTAATCATTAGTCTATTCATCCATTCATTCATCGGTCTAATAATTAGTCTATTCATCCATTCATTCATCTGTCTAATAATTAGTCTATTCATCCATTCATTCATCGGTCTAATAATTATTCTATTCATCCATTCATCCATTCATTGGTCTAATCATTAGTCTATCCATCCATTCATTCATCGGTCTAATAATTAGTCTGTTGATCCATTCATTCATCCATTCATTCATCACTCTAATCATTAGTCTATTCATCCATTCATTCATTTGTGTAATCATTAGTCTTATCTTTAGTCTATTCATCCATTTATCAGTGTAATCATAAGTCTATTCATTCATCCATTCATCTATTCTATTATTCACCCACCCATTACCTGTCTGTTTATTCATTCATTCATTGATCTTCCTCTGTAAAACAGTGACACCCCACCCCGATCCTGACCCCCGCTGGTTCCCCCCTCAGTCAGTACTGTGATACTGCTGGTGAGTTGTTACGTCTCTGTGGAGGAGGAATTGTGTACCGCTCCTCCCTGCAGAACGGTTTTCAGGACTGACGGGTGGCTTCAGGATCTTCTGCTCCAGGTCCTGCAGTCCCTCAGACACCATCACCATGCTACCACCACCACGTTTCACTGCTTCCAACAGTCTGTAATACAGCTGTAATCTCAGCCACGTCTGCAGCGGCTCTTTTAACCAACGTGACTTTATTTCAGGTTTATAAATAAATACATACAGCACCACTCACACCATCAAAAGTATACGGACGCCTTTATTATTCACTCCAGGTGTTTCAGACACACTCACTCTAACAGCTGTATAAAATCTAACTAAAGTCCTTTGGGATGAATCGGAACGTCACCTGTGAGTCAGGCCTCTATCATGGATCAGGAGTGACATTATTACCCAGCAGGCCGATGGTCAGGAGTCCACACTCTGGTGGTGAATGAGTGAACGTTCATGTCTGCAGCAGATCTCTCCTGAATACACGTGCACCCTACCTAGTGCCCTTCTGTCCTCGGGAGGGGAGATTTGGAACACAGCCGCTGCAGGTCACATGACCTTCTGCAGTCAGTGTCCAGCTTTCTGTAACAGGTCTTCAGATCATACACACAGGTGTGGCCTTCCATTCATTCATTCATCTATCATTCATTCATTCATTCATTCATTCATCCACCTTCCATCTACATACCAACCCATCCATCATTCATCTATTCATCCAGATCATACACACGGGTGTGGCCTTCCATTCATTCATTCATCTATCATTCATTCATTCATCCACCTTCCATCTACATACCAACCCATCCATCATTCATCGATTTATCCAGATCATACACACGGGTGTGGCCTTCCATTCATTCATTCATCCATTCATCTATCATTCATTCATTCATTCATCCACCTTCCATCTACATACCAACCCATCCATCATTCATCTATTTATCCAGATCATACACACAGGTGTGGCCTTCCATTCATTCATTCATCCATTCATCTATCATTCATTCATTCATCTATCATTCATTCATTCATTCATTCATCCACCTTCCATCTACATACCAACCCATCCATCATTCATCTATTCATCCAGATCATACACACAGGTGTGGCCTTCCATTCATTCATCCATTCATCTATCATTCATTCATTCATTCATCTATCATTCATTCATTCATCCACCTTCCATCTACATACCAACCCATCCATCATTCATCTATTCATCCAGATCATACACACAGGTGTGGCCTTCCATTCATTCATCCATTCATCTATCATTCATTCATTCATTCATCTATCATTCATTCATTCATCCACCTTCCATCTACATACCAACCCATCCATCATTCATCTATTTATCCAGATCATACACACGGGTGTGGCCTTCCATTCATTCATTCATCCATTCATCTATCATTCATTCATTCATTCATTCATCCACCTTCCATCTACATACCAACCCATCCATCATTCATCTATTTATCCAGATCATACACACGGGTGTGGCCTTCCATTCATTCATTCATCCATTCATCTATCATTCATTCATTCATTCATTCATCCACCTTCCATCTACATACCAACCCATCCATCATTCATCTATTTATCCAGATCATACACACAGGTGTGGCCTTCCATTCATCCATTCATCTATCATTCATTCATTCATTCATCCACCTTCCATCTACATACCAACCCATCCATCATTCATCTATTCATCCAGATCATACACACAGGTGTGGCCTTCCATTCATTCATCCATTCATCTATCATTCATTCATTCATCCACCTTCCATCTACATACCAACCATCACCCATTCATCTATTCATCCATTCATTCATCCATCATCCATCTATATACCATCCATCACCCATTCATCATTGATTCAATCATCCATTCATCCAATCATCCATCTATATATCAATCCATCCATCTGTTTATAGACCAAATCATCCCTTCATCATTTATTCATCATCAAATCATCTACCATTCATCCTTTCATCAATTTATCTAGATCATACACACGGGTGTGGACTTCCATTGATCCATTCATCATCCATCTATCATTCATTCACCCATCTACCATCCATCACCCATTCATCACCTCTCACTGATCGATCTATATATCAACCCATCTATTCATTCATCTATCCATCCATTCATCATCCATCTATCCATCTATAATCCATCCATCATCCATCCATCGTTCACTCATTCCTTCACCCATTCATCATCCATCTATATATCTATAATCCATTCATCTATTCGTCATCTATTCTTTAATTCATCATCCATTCACCCATTCATCATCCATCTATCTATCTATAATCCATCCATCATCCATCCATCGTTCACTCATTCCTTCACCCATTCATCATCCATCTATCTATCTATAATCCATCCATCATCCATTCACCATCTATTCATTAATTCATCATCCATTCACCCATTCATCATCCATCTATCTATCTATAATCCATCCATCATCCATTCACTCATTCCTTCACCCATTCATCATCCATCTATCTATCTGTAATCCGTCCATCATCCATCCATCATTCACTCATTCATTCACCCATTCATCATCCATCTATCTAAAATCCATCCATCATCCATTAACCATCTATTCATTAATTCATCATCCATTCACCCATTCATCATCCATCTATCTATCTATAATCCGGTTATCATCCATCCATCATTCACTCATTCATTCACCCATTCATCCATCTATCTATAATCCATCCATCATCCATTCACCATCTATTCATTAATTCATCATCCAGTCACCCATTCATCATCCATCTATCTATCTGTAATCCGTCCATCATTCACTCATTCATTCACCCATTCATCATCCATCTATCTATAATCCATCCATCATCCATTCACCATCTATTCATTAATTCATCATCCAGTCACCCATTCATCATCCATCTATCTATCTGTAATCCGTCCATCATTCACTCATTCATTCACCCATTCATCATCCATCTATCTATAATCCATCCATCATCCATTCACCATCTATTCATTAATTCATCATCCATTCACCCATTCATCATACATCTATCTATAATCCATCTATCATCCATTCACCATCCATCAATTATCTATCTATAATCCATTCATCTACTAATTAATTCATCATCCATTCACCCATTCATCATACGTCTATCATCTATCTATAATTAATTTATATAGCAAACCACCTATTCATCATCCATCTATCTGTCATCCATTTATTCATTCATTTGAATATTCATCCATCCATCCAATTACCACTCATTCATTCATTCACTCACTATTCATCCAGCTATCCATCATTCATTCATCCATCAGTTTAAATACCAAACCATCAATCTGTTCATCCACTCATCCATCCATTCATTTATCCATGTAACCACTGTCCATCAAAGCATCCATCCATCTATATACCAATAATTCATCCATCTACTGTGCATTATCCATCCATCTATTAATCAAGCCATCCATCCATCCATCCACTCATCCAGCTGTTCATGTACCATCACATCTATCACTTCATCCTTCCCTCCCTCAGCACTGTAAGCTCCAGTGTAGAACACTTCCTGAAGATGTTCTCCTGAGTTCTCCTGGTACCTCCTCACACACTCTCTCACTCGTCGTCATCGTCGTCCTCGTCCGAGGAGCGCAGCGTGCCCCCGCTGTCGTCACGGTAACAGTAGGCCAGCGTCCGGAGCTGCTCCAGACTCTCGGAGATCTCGCTGGGCTCCCCGTGGGAGAGGAAGGCGTGTGAGAGGCGGCGGAGGTTCACGGAGGAGCAGGAGCGCTGGAGCTCCGACAGGAAGTGAGAGGTGGAGGAGGAGGACCGCAGAGAGGACAGAACCGGGACCGACGAGACCGGCACCGCCGCTGCTGCTGAGAACCAGAGAGAGGAACCCATCACACACCTGTACTGTCAGATCCACAGCTGGTACAGTAGTGTTAGTGGTGTTTACCTGCAGTGTGTGTTTGGTTCTGTATCAGACCCTGTGAGTCCAGAACCGAGCTGAAGATCTGAGGGAACGGGGGGGTCAGTTTACTGGGATAGGAGACCACCTGTACCGCCCTGTGGTGGGGGGGGGGGGGGGGGGGGGTAAACACACACACACACACGTTTATGTAATATCACACTGAATCAAAAGTACTTACACCCTCTCTAAATACATGCTTACACACACACAATCACCTATCTGAGCAAATTGTGTGTGTGTGTGTGTGTGTGTGTGTGTGTGTACTCACCCCGGTGTAGATGGATGGTGTGTGTGCAGGTGTGTGTGTGTACAGGTGTGTGTGCAGGTGTGTGTGTGTGTACTCACCCCGGTGTAGACGGATGGTGTGTGTACAGGTGTGTGTGTGTGTGTGTGTGTGTGTGTGTGTGTGTACACTCACCCCGGTGTAGACGGCTGGTGTGTGCAGGTGTGTGTGTGTGTACAGGTGTGTGTACAGTTGTGTGTGTGTGTACTCACCCCGGTGTAGACGGATGGTGTGTGTACAGGTGTGTGTGTACAGGTGTGTGTGTGTGTGTACAGGTGTGTGTGTACAGGTGTGTGTGTACAGGTGTGTGTGTGTGTACAGGTGTGTGTGTACAGGTGTGTGTACTCACCCCGGTGTAGATGGATGGTGTGTGTACAGGTGTGTGTGTACAGGTGTGTGTGTGTGTACAGGTGTGTGTGTACAGGTGTGTGTGTGTGTACAGGTGTGTGTGTGTGTACAGGTGTGTGTGTACAGGTGTGTGTGTACTCACCCCGGTGTAGATGGATGGTGTGTGCAGGTGTGTGTGTGTGTACAGGTGTGTGTGTACAGGTGTGTGTGTACAGGTGTGTGTACTCACCCCGGTGTAGACGGATGGTGTGTGTACAGGTGTGTGTGTACAGGTGTCTGTGTACAGGTGTGTGTGTACAGGTGTGTGTACAGGTGTGTGTGTGTGTGTGTGTGTACTCACCCCGGTGTAGACGGATGGTGTGTGTACAGGTGTGTGTGTACAGGTGTGTGTGTACAGGTGTGTGTGTACAGGTGTGTGTACAGGTGTGTGTGTGTGTGTGTGTACTCACCCCGGTGTAGACGGATGGTGTGTGTACAGGTGTGTGTGTAGAACTTCCTCTCCAGACTGAGCACAGTGCAGGATGGATGAAGGTTCTGCTCCAGGAACCCGGGGACTGCAGAGAGGAAGAACAGAGCACTAGCACCTGTACTCATCATCACGCTGCAGGACTCCAGCGAAACACGGCGAGAGCCTACCATTCTGACCACGTCTGTAGTCTGTACCTACCTCACCAGGCTCCGCCCCTCCAGTCCCCTCAGGGTCACCGACTGGCCGTAACGGCGGGCGCCGGGGAGCTCCGGGCAGCCCGACAGAGGTCTCCATGGCAACGCGTCCCCGCAGGCCAGCAGGGCGTCGGGCAGACGGGCGTCTCGCATGATGGGAAACGGGACGCAGCCGTAAGCGCTGACGACCTGCCCGCGACACACAGATCAAACCGGCTCGTTATGATGTCACCTTTGGAGGGTCTGTCCTTACGTTACTTACCGCCTCAGTGCTGTATGTACTGTGAGGATCCTGCTGACCTCTAGTGGACAAATTAGAGGTCAGCAAGGGGGGGCGGGGGTGCGCTGGGTTCTGTTCTCACCTTTCTTCCCGACACAGTGAGAGCATCAGCCAGCTGCCACATGGGGGCGCCGTTCTGTCTCAGTCTGTACGGTACAGTCAGAGTGTCCAGGGCCAGAGCCAAAACAGCACTGCTGTGGTACCACAGAGCCGCCTGCACACAGAGAGAGATCAATCATTATTATTAATATTAATTATGATCATTCTTTTATTATTGTTATTATTATTATTATTATTATTATTATTATTATATCATTATTATTATTATTATTATTAATTATGATCATTCTTTTATTATTGTTATTATTATTATTATTATTATTATTATATCATTATTATTATTATTATTATTATTATTAATTATGATCATTCTTTTATTATTGTTATTATTATTATTATTATTATTATTATTATTAATAAATCATTATTATTATTATTATTATTATTATTATTATTAAATCATTATTATTATTATTATTATTAATTATGATCATTCTTTTATTATTGTTATTATTATTATTATTATTAATAAATCATTATTATTATTATTATTATTATTAATTATGATCATTCTTTTATTATTGTTATTATTATTATTATTATTAATATTATTATTATTAAATCATTATTATTATTATTATTATTAATAAGTCATTATTATTATTATTATTATATCATTATTATTATTAATTATGATCATTCTTTTATTATTGTTATTATTATTATTAATAATAAATCATTATTATTATTATTATTAATAATAAATCATTATTATTATTATTATTATTAATAAATCCTTATTATTATTATTATTATATCATTATTATTATTATTATTAATAAAAAATCATTATTATTATTATTATTATATCATTATTATTATTATTATTATTATATCATTATTATTATTATTATTATTAGTATTATTAGTAAATCATTATCATTATTATTATTATTATTATTAAATCATTATTATTATTGTATATTATTATTATTATATTATTATTATATTATATTATTATTGATTATTATTATAACATTATTATTATTATTGTATATTATTATATTATTATTATTATTATTGTTATTAATTATTATCATCATTATTACTATTAATTATTATTAAATTAATATTATTACTAATAATATTATTATATTATTATTATTAATTATTACATTAATTATGATCATTCTTTTATTACTGTTATTATTAATATTATTATTACATTATTATATTATTATTATTTATTATTATTGTTATTATTGTTATTACTATTATTATTATATTATTTTTTAAATATATTTTTATTATTACTATCATCAGTTCTATTATATTATAGTTATTTCAATTATATTATTATTATTATAAATTGTTATTATTATTATTATTGTTATTTTTATTATTATTATTGTTATTTTTATTATTATTAAAATTTATTATTATCATTATTTTATTAATTTTATTATTCTTATTATTACTAATATTAATTATTATTATTGTTGTTATTCTTCGTATTATTATTATTATTCATTATTATTACTATTGTTATTATTTATTAATATCATTATCATCATTATTATTATTATCATTTTTATTTTATTACTTATTATTTTATTATTATTATTATTATTATTATTATTATTAATCATTATTATTATTATTATCATTGTTGTTTGTTATTATTATTAATTATTAAATATTTATCATTATTATTATTGTTATTATTATTTATTACTATTATTATTATATTATTATTATTAATTATTATTAATATTAATTATTATTTATTGTTATTATTGTTATTATTTTATGTATTAATATTATTTATTATTATTATTATTAATTGTTATTATTATTATTTAATTTTGTTATTAATTATTATTATTTCATTATTATTACTATTATTATTATTATTATTAATATTATCATGATGACACTCACGTCGTAGTTGAGGAGAGGGAAGCCGGTGGGTGGAGCCGCTCTTCTCCCCAGTCCTCCTCTCAGGGTTAAAGGGCAGAAGAAGGAGCTGTGATTGGCCATGTGGACCATTCCCAGAGCGCTGTTCATCATGTGGTACACCTCCTTAACCGGACTCTGTAACAACAACAACAACATCAACACGTTACCATGACGCAGTACCAGACAGGGGGCGCTAACGTTCACACCACTGTGTGAATGATTTGGGGGGGGGGGGGATTACTTGACTCACCGAGTCTGGGTGACTGATGGGAGCCGCGCCCCACGTCAGGATGCCACGCCCACCGTAGGAGTCCTGCAGCAGCTCGGTGACCTTTGACCCCAGACCTGAGAAACCGTCGGCCATATCACACAGCACGTGGAAACCCTGAGAGACAGACAGACGGTCGTCATGGAAACCAGAAGAGCTTCAGGTGATGTACAGGAGAAGCACTAACACAGGCGTACTCTCAGGCGTCACGGTAACAGAACAGTGTGCTACAGTTAGCGTGTTTATTCGTCGTGTGGCGCTGACCTGTAGATAGTCGCACTCCTCAATAAAGAAGTGCAGTCGGTCCTCCAGTTCCTCCAGCACAGCGCCCTGTAACAGTGCCTCGCCCTGACCGAACGCCTCCAACCTCGCTGCCTCACTGTACAGCACACACAGAGACAAGGAGCACATGAGCACAGTGTAACACCGTCTGAGGAAACACGGCATGATGAGGTACAGCGTGATGTCTGGAACAGTGAGACAAGGAACAATATGAAGGGAGTACAGCATGAGGTACAGTGAGATTAGATACAGTAAGACGAGGTACAGCACAATGAGGTACAGCGAGACAAGGTTCAGCATGTTGAGGTACAGTGACACGAGGTACAGCATGACGAGGTACAGTGAGACAAGGTACAATGAGACGAGGTACAGCATGACGAGGTACAGCATGACGAGGTACAATGAGACGAGGTACAGCATGACGAGGTACAGCATGACGAGGTACAGTGAGACAAGGTACAATGACACGAGGTACAGCATGACGAGGTACAGTGAGACAAGGTACAATGAGACGAGGTACAGCATGACGAGGTACAGCATGACGAGGTACAGTGACGGATACAGAGAGACGAGGTACAGCATGACGAGGTACAGCGAGACTTGGAACAGTGAGACGAGGTACAGCATGTTGAGGTACAGCATGACGAGGTACAGCATGACGAGGTACAGCGAGACTTGGAACAGTGAGACGAGGTACAGCATGTTGAGGTACAGCATGACGAGGTACAGCATGACGAGGTACAGTGAGACGAGGTACAGCATGACGAGGTACAGCGAGACTTGGAACAGTGAGACGAGGTACAGCATGTTGAGGTACAGCATGTTGAGGTACAGCATGACGAGGTACAGCATGACGAGGTACAGTGAGACGAGGTACAGCATGACGAGGTACAGCGAGACTTGGAACAGTGAGACGAGGTACAGCATGTTGAGGTACAGCATGACGAGGTACAGCATGACGAGGTACAGCGAGACTTGGAACAGTGAGACGAGGTACAGCATGTTGAGGTACAGCATGACGAGGTACAGCATGACGAGGTACAGCATGACGAGGTACAGCATGTTGAGGTACAGCATGACGAGGTACAGCATGACGAGGTACAGTGAGACGAGGTACAGCATGACGAGGTACAGCGAGACTTGGAACAGTGAGACGAGGTACAGCATGTTGAGGTACAGCATGACGAGGTACAGCATGACGAGGTACAGCATGACGAGGTACAGCATGTTGAGGTACAGCATGACGAGGTACAGCATGACGAGGTACAGCATGACGAGGTACAGCATGACGAGGTACAGTGAGACGAGGTACAGCATGACGAGGTACAGTGAGACGAGGTACAGCATGACGAGGTACAGTGAGACGAGGTACAGCGTGACAAGGTTCAGCATGTTGAGGTACAGCGAGACTTGGAACAGTGAGACGAGGTACAGCGTGACGAGGTACAGCCTCCATGTCTGTGGTGTGTACGTACCCGTCGTGGTTGTACTGATTGATGATGGATATGGATTGAGGATGGAGGTGGAGCCTCAGGAAGTCTGACCACACCCTCACACTGCTCTCCAGCCTATAGGATCTCTGCAAACGCTCCAGCGTACTGTTCACTGTTTCCACGGCAACCGCTGCACCTGTTAACAGTGACAACAAGCGGTAATCTACAGTGTCTCAGTCTGACTGTAGTACACAGTCACAGATTTAACCGTCTGTCTGTCTGTCTGTCTGTGACTCAGCCTGCCCTTCCTCTCTGTGACTGTCTGTCCATCAAACCGTCGATCTTACTCGTCGTGTGTCCGACTGTCTCACTACGTTTCACTGTCTGTTATTATGTCCCATCGTCCTGTCTGTCTCTCCCACTGACTGTTGGTATATTTCTTCTGTCTCACTGTTTATACACTTGTCTGTCTTTTTGGCCCACAGTCTGTCCCTCTAACTGCCAGCTTGTCTCACTATACGTTTATGTGTCTGTCTGTCTCTCTGTTTCTGTCCCTCCCTCAGACTGTCTGTCTGTCCCTAAACTTTATTGTAATGCGTACTCGTATCACTAGACGTCACACTGTGACAGGACAGACAGACAGTCTCCAAGTCTCTTTGTCCATTTGACCTACTGTCTGTCTCTCCATCTGTCGGCAGTATCTGTCCACCTGTCTGTCCATTAGTCACTGTACACCTATCTCTCTCCCCATCTGTCCAGCTGTCTGTCTGTCTAACAGTCTCTGTCCGGCTGTCTGTGTGTCTGTCTGTCCACTAGTCGCTGTCCACCTGTCTCTCTCTCCATCTGTCCACCTGTCTGTCCATTAGTTGCTGTCCACCTGTCTCTCTCTCCATCTGTCCACCTGTCTGTCCATTAGTTGCTGTCCACCTGTCTCTCTCTCCATCTGTCCACCTGTCTGTCCACCTCTGCACCTGTCTGTCTCACTATCTGTCCGCCTGTCTGTCTGTCCATCTGTCCACCTGTCCCTCCACCTGTCCAACAGTCACTGTCCATCTGTCTGTCCACATTTCTTTTTCTCCATCTGTCAGCCTGTCTGTTTCTCTCTCTGTCCAACAGTCTCTGTCCACCTGTCTGTTTGTCCATCTGTCTGTCTCTCAATTTGTCTGCCTGTCTGTCTCTCCATCTGTCCACCTGGCTGTCCGTATGTCCACCTTTCTGTCTCTCCATCTGTCTGTCTGTCTATATGTTTGTCCATTTGTCTAACAGCCTCTGTCCACCTGGCTGTCCGTATGTCCACCTTTCTGTCTCTCCACCTGTCCGTCTCTCCACCTGGTCCACCTGTCTGTCCACTTATCTGCTCAGCCGCCCCGCCTGTCCCTCTTTCCCACCACAATGTCTGACCCTACACCCGGACTGGACTCACCTGAGGACGACTGTGTGGGCGGAGCTGGAAGGGTTCTGAAGTCTGGTTCTGCTAACAGCTCTCCCATCTAAACACACACACACACACAACATGAGGCAACTAACAGAGTTCCACAGAGGCCAACATGGTGGGAGCTCGAACCACAGCTGCTCCTGACATCATCCACGTCATGATGACGTTAATCCAGATTATACTTGATCTTCTGAGTCGCCACACGTCCTGTCATACAGTAGCGTCACCTTCAACGTCCTCATTCAGGTTCCTCATCACTCACCCGAGGAACCAGAACCTGTGGGACCTGTTCTGGACGTCTCGTCCACTCGCTCAGTGGTGATCATCTTCCCCCAGGAGATTCTCAGCAGTTTTCTGAGGTTCTCAAAAGTGTCCAGGCTTCACTTCCATACGTGGCTACTGACCAGAACAAGACTTCCATCAGACGTGGCTCGGTGATGGTGCTAATGGACGTGTTTGCCATGTTCTTGTCCATTTGAATCAAAGTCCATCACCACCATGTTTACTGCCACTCTTCTGATGCTCTACATCCTAAATATGAGAAGGAGTTCCACCATCATCTCCAGAACTTCTTCACCAGATCATGTGGTTCTTCTGGTCATGTGACCAGTAGTATGAGCTCTTTCGACCATTTCGGAATGCTCCAGAACATCCTTGTAGCATCTTGGACTCCCTTTCTTACCCTGAACCGTGCTGACGTGTGATTGGCCGTCACAGACTCCTCAGCGGGTGAGACACCCATCACAAGAATGGTTCTCCACAGTAGGTGGTGGTGTACAAGGCAAAGTGGAACAGTGGGTGCTAGTGGAGCTCAGGGACAGAAACGAATGCCACTTTACAGGGTCGTCACTAAAACAACTAAAACTAAAGTGGGCTCCTCTGTGACCCGGTCACAACAAATCCTAAACATGGTGGAGCTTCAGAAAACTGCAACACCACCATCCAGAAACATCTAGTGAAGATCAGTGGTGCGAACCCTAAATATTGATGCTAGACCTCCAGCTTCTTCATCCCTCAAGGAACGTACACGTTTTCTTCTCAAATGAGCTCCATCATTCCACCACACACCGTTCAGAACTTCTCAGAGCATCCAGAAGGTTGAAGCTCATCAGGAGGTCGAGGGCTGAGAACCTTCAGAATAGCGCTCCAGGTTTCCGATATTTTGTCCACCGCCTGTGTTTCTGAACGTGAAGCTGGAGCTCATGATGAACGCGAGACTCTGCTGCCACCTGGTGTTGAAACATCAAACTGCAGGTATAAACACATCAGGTGAACTAGCTCACCAAAAGTATGTGGACGCCGCTCTTCATTACTAATACTAC
>NC_085988.1:705000-722500 GCF_030014385.1 Trichomycterus rosablanca | reverse complement strand
TGAGCTACAGCATGGTGCCCAAGGTCATACAGCGGTTTTCCAGGACAGGTTCCACTCGGAACAGGCTTCGCCAGGGTCGACCAAAGAAGTTGAGTCCACGTGTTTGGCGTCATATCCAGAGGTTGGCTTTAAAAAATAGACACATGAGTGCTGCCAGCATTGCTGCAGAGGTTGAAGACGTGGGAGGTCAGCCTGTCAGTGCTCAGACCATACGCCGCACACTGCATCAACTCGGTCTGCATGGTCGTCATCCCAGAAGGAAGCTGACGCACAAGAAAGCCCGCAAACAGTTTGCTGAAGACAAGCAGTCCAAGAACATGGATTACTGGAATGCCCTGTGGTCTGACGAGACCAAGATAAACTTGTTTGGCTCAGATGGTGTCCAGCATGTGTGGCGGCGCCCTGGTGAGAAGTACCGAGACAACTGTATCTTGCCTACAGTCAAGCATGGTGGTGGTAGCATCATGGTCTTGGGCTGCATGAGTGTTGCTGGCACTGGGGAGCTGCAGTTCATTGAGGGAAACATGAATTCCAACATGTACTGTGACATTCTGAAACAGAGCATGATCCCCTCCCTTCGAAAACTGGGCCTCATGGCAGTTTTCCAACAGGATAACGACCCCAAACACAACCTCCAAGATGACAACTGCCTTGCTGAGGAAGCTGAAGGTAAAGGTGATGGACTAAACCCAATTGAGCACCTGTGGTGCATCCTCAAGTGGAAGGTGGA
Source organism: Trichomycterus rosablanca (assembly GCF_030014385.1). Classification (NCBI taxonomy): domain Eukaryota; kingdom Metazoa; phylum Chordata; class Actinopteri; order Siluriformes; family Trichomycteridae; genus Trichomycterus; species Trichomycterus rosablanca. The sequence continues at coordinate 721,770 of NC_085988.1, read as the reverse complement.
GGAGTTCAAGGTGTCTAACATCCACCAGCTCCGTGATGTCATCATGGAGGAGTGGAAGAGGATTCCAGTAGCAACCTGTGCAGCTCTGGTGAATTCCATGCCCAGGAGGGTTAAGGCAGTGCTGGATAATAATGGTGGTCACACAAAATATTGACACTTTGGGCACAATTTGGACATGTTCACTGTGGGGTGTACTCACTTATGTTGCCAGCCATTTACACATTAATGGCTGTGTGTTGAGTTATTTTCAGAAGACAGTAAATCTACACTGCTATACAAGTTGTACACTGACTACTCTAAGTTATATCCAAGTTTCATGTCTATAGTGTTGTCCCATGAAAAGATATAATAAAATATTTGCAGAAATGTGAGGGGTGTACTCACTTTTGTGATACACTGTATATACACACACATACATACATATATATATATATATACACACACACATTATATACACACGTTATATACACACACATTACATATACAAAAAAACACATATACACACACACACACACACACACACATTATATACACACACTATATACACACATTACACACAGCCACACACATTATATACACACGTTATACACACACACACATACACACATACACACACATTATATACACACACTATATACACACATTACACACACCCACACACATTATATACACACACTATATACACACATTACACACACCCACACACATTATATACACACGTTATATACACACACACATTACATATACAAAAAAACACACACACGTTACACATGGTCCTCCAGAATGGTTCGGTAGTCCTTGGCAGTGACGCGCCCATCTAGCACAAGTATTGGGCCGAGGGAATGCCATGATATGGCAGCCCAAACCATCACTGATCCACCCCCATGCTTCACTCTGGGCATGCAACAGTCTGGGTGGTACGCTTCTTTGGGGCTTCTCCACACCGTAACTCTCCCGGATGTGGGGAAAACAGTAAAGGTGGACTCATCAGAGAACAATACATGTTTCACATTGTCCACAGCCCAAGATTTGCGCTCCTTGCACCATTGAAACCGACGTTTGGCATCGGCACGAGTGACCAAAGGTTTGGCTATAGCAGCCCGGCCGTGTATATCGACCCTGTGGAGCTCCCGACGGACAGTTCTGGTGGAAACAGGAGAGTCGAGGTGCACATTTAATTCTGCCATGATTTGGGCAGCCGTGGTTTTATGTTTTTTGGATACGATCCGGGTTAGCACCCGAACATCCCTTTCAGACAGCTTCCTCTTGCGTCCACAGTTAATCCTGTTGGATGTGGTTTGTCCTTCTTGGTGGTATGCTGACATTACCCTGGATACCGTGGCTCTTGATACATCACAAAGACTTGCTGTCTTGGTCACAGATGCGCCAGCAAGACGTGCACCAACAATTTGTCCTCTTTTGAACTCTGGTATGTCACCCATAATGTTGTGTGCATTGCAATATTTTGAGCAAAACTGTGCTCTTACCCTGCTAATTGAACCTTCACACTCTGCTCTTACTGGTGCAATGTGCAATTAATGAAGATTGGCCACCAGACTGGTCCAATTTAACCATGAAACCTCCCACACTAAAATGACAGGTGTTTCAGTTATTTTGTCCAACCCCTGTATATGTTATACACACACACGTTATACACACACACATTACACACACACACGTTATACACACAACGCATTTATACATACACACACATGTTATATACACACACACACGTTACGATCTCACCCTGCCTGTAACACACACACACACATTATCAAAGAGCTAAACAGTTTTAAAACAACGTTACACCAGGCATTAGGGCGAGACATGAAGAGCATAAAATCTCCCTCTATGCTGACGATGTAATGTTGTATTAAACTAAACCGAATTCATCTCTGCCTGCACTATTACAAAGCATTTCCCAGTATAGTACTTTATCTGGTTATAGGATTAATTTATCTAAGTCTATGGCGATATGATTTAACATATCTTCTACTTCCCCTATGATGCAGAATTTCCCTTTTAACTTAGTTACATGTGGTTTTAATTATTTGGGCATTTTTCTGACTCCGGATCTTAATGACATTTACTCTAAAGATTATATACCCCTTGTGAATAAATTAAAGGCTGATCTGGTCAGCTGGTGCTCTCTCCCTATCTCTTATTTTAGTAGAATAAATACCTTGAGAATGAATATTTTACCACGTTTGCTCTATCTATTCTAATGTCTTCCCTGTTATTTATCTAGCTCATTTTTAAAGACCTGAACAGGCAGTTTTCAAGGTTTAATTGGAACAGCAGGAAACCCAGATTTAAACTAGCTAATATAATGAAACCTAAGGAGAAAGGAGGAGCAGGCATGCCAAATGTACAACTTTATTATTGGTCAGCTCAGATGAAAAATATAGTTAGTTGGTGTTCTAACAGGACAAATGTGGGTTCTCATGGAATCCAGGGCCTGCTCCCCTTTACCTATACAGTTCTTACCATTCATTCAAAATACAAATAAATTAAAGAATGTCTCGGAGAGCTTTGTTATATCTAATACATTGCGCGCATGGAGAAGGTACCAAAAGGCCTCTCCCAGCTCTCTCCAGTGGCATTCAACCCAGACTTTCCCTCTCAATGATCAGATATTGGGCTCTCCAGTTGGAGTAGACGTGGTATATCACAGATTTCTTGTTTATTTTCAGAGGGTGTTATGATGTCATTTTTGGACCTTTCGAATAATTATAATTTGCCAAGGACAGACTTTTTCAGATATCTTCAACTTAAGACACTTTATTAAAGCTCAGTTGGATGCCAAGACTTTGAGAACTGATGTGACAGAGATCGAGTGTTTTATATCCAAGCAACATGACCTGAGAGGTCTGATCTCAAGGTTCTATGTCATGCTGTCTGATGGGTGTCGTTCCTCTTTTGTAAACCTCAGTGGTATCTGGGAAAGGGACCTGGAGGAGGTTATGGATGAAGAGGTCTGGTGCTCTGTTTGTTCTAGCCTGTACCCTAAGTGTACTTCAATAAATATACATGAACTTAATTTTAAGTTTATTAACAGGTTTTATCTTACCCCAGTGCGTCTACATGGGCTATTTCCAGAGAGTCAGATTTATGTTTTAAATGTCGATCTCACAAAGGCACTTTTTTTTCATTCGCTTTGGACCTGTGATAACATTAAAACTTTTTGGGAAAAGGTACATATAGCTATACAGGAAATTCTTAACATACAGTTCACACTGTGCCCTAAATTATACCTGCTTTATAGTCAATTAGAAGCTATATTTGACAACAACACAAAACAGATCTTCACCCTCTTAGTCTTCATTGCAAAAAAATGTATTTTATTGATTTGGTCCACCCCTCAGGTCCCATCAGTAAATGTATGGCTCTCTCAGATAGCATCTTTTCTCCCTCTTGAGAAGCTAACCTTTGACTTGCATCAGAAGATATGGTGTCTCCTCTTTGGAATTACATTGCATATTTTTGGGGGCTTTACATGTCCTTCTTTGTTGTTTTTATATATATATATATATATATATTAGGGCTGTCGAAGTTAATGCGATAATAACGCATTAACTCGATCTCAATTTAACGCGATTAAAAAAAATAGTGCCGTTAACGCAAATTCTATTTGGCTCTGCGAGTCATCCGTAGTTCATGTTGAGACTTGACCGTGCACCAACGTTTTAACGTCGGACTTGCCACCGTTTGTTTCATTTGCGGTTTGTTAACATAATGTAACCGAGCGTCGTAGTGATGCACTTTCTTAATAAAGAAATAAATACACGCTATATTCACAAGTTGTCGGGAGCAGAACACTTTTATTAGCTTCTTCTGTTACGGTACCGAATAGCGGACAGCTAGAGTCACCGCGTTAGCCGAGCATGCTATTCCATGAACTATGGAAGCCCCAAAGGGTCAAAACACACTCACAATGTTTGCTGATGGAGAAATTCTAACCTACAATCTGACATTTATATGAAGTCGAGGGTCTCTGCTGGATATTATTACTGCCTAGTATGTGAGTGAATAAAACTCCCTTACAGTTTTCTCTTGTCCCAGCAGTTTTTAACATCAGTACATTTAGCATAAAATGTGTTCACTATTTTAATGTTAACATTTCACTTAAAAATCCTTGTTTTCTATAACATTTACACAGATTTTTTTTTAATGTGATTAATCGCGATTAACTATGTAAAATTCTGAGATTAATCGCGCTTAAAAATTTTTAATCGTTTGACAGCCCTAATATATATATATTGTACATTTTATTGCCATCTGTGATGTTTCATGACTGTGCATTTTTTCTTATATCTGCTTATTGGGACCCTTCTCTCTCCGTTCCTTTCATTTGGAAGAAATTGTATTTGTGAATGTGCATGTGTGTGCGTTATGTGACGTGTGTCTTAATAAAAAGTGAATAAGAAAAAAAAACAACGTTACACAATAAACAACCGCAAGGAATTGAGTGAATTTACCGTCTACAGTCCAGAACATTATTATCAGATTCAGAAAAACCCAAAGATCTCTCAGTACACAGCAGCGTTAATTTCGAACCTTTTTTTCATGACGAAAATGAGACGATAACTGAATAAAAACGACATAAAAGGATAAAAACTATGACGAAATGAATCGACTGCAGATTAAAGGAACCGGCGCTGTTAATCACCTGCACATCTCTGCCCCCTGCTGGCCATTAGTGGTATGGTAGGTGGGCATGATACTGTAACCAGTACCCGCCAATCCACCTTCTGCACGTGTTATAAAAGCACACACACACACACACACACACACGTTACCATGTGAAGGTGGAGTCCTCCTGTTCGGTAGAGTACAGACATCCTTCCTGCTTCAACGTCTGCAAACTGCCTGTACACACACAGAGACAAATTCACTCATCCTGACTGGTCAGGGTCACGGTGAGTCCGGTGAGTCCGGTGAGTCCGGTGCCACCCCCCCCCCCCCACCCCCCCCCCCAAGCACTGTCAACAAGGCAGGGAATTTAGAGCCAATCTACCTCCAAGGAACCAAACACAGTTTGACAGGTCCTGACCACAGGTGAGAATAGAACTGAGCACCACCTACACAGAGTTAAGGTCACATGACCTCCAACAGCAGAAGATCACGTGGGTTCCTCTCCGAAGGTACAGTGGACACAGGTTCACCAAAACTGGACCCATGTGACCCGGTCTTGAGGTTCTTCTGCAGACGGTGACCATGAGGAACCCGAGGAACCGACCTGCCTGGTACCTCCAGATCAGGCTGGTGGTCATGGTGGACGTTTCTCAGCACACGTAACTCACTGGCCTCCCCGGTCTCTGGATCTGAACCCAGTGGAGAACCGATGATGTGATGATGTTCCCAACACCTGGAGGAACCTACGCATCAACATATATGGTGCGTGTTTGGTTATGAAGTGGGCGTGGCCGTTGGGCGTACCTTTGAGGTCGAGGGCGAGGAGCCGGGGCGTGTAGGTGACCTGTCCACCTGGAGCCAGACCTTCTCTGAAGAACACGTCGCTCTGGAGCTCAGCTGCTGGAGCCTCGCCCTCGTAACACAGAGACGCATCCTGAGGGAGAAGAGAGAGTCAGATACACCAGAACAACAGTTTAGGGAAGGTCCCGTCCTACTCCAGCACCGGGGTGAACACCACCAGCTCCACGAGGGCGTGGTTCATTCACATCTTCAGCACCTTCACCTTCACACACCTGTGATGAACACAGTTCAAGGGCCTCGAACCAGCGACCTTCTGATAACCAGTCCAGCAGCTTCACCACTGAGCCAACGCGGCTCTACAGCCACCGTGTTCACATCCAGCTGCTCCTACAGGAGTTTGGGACGAACTGGAACCACGACTGGTCTGGTTATACTGGACTGGTTATACTGGTCTGGTTATACTGGTCTGGTTATACTGGTACGGTTTAATGGTTTTACAGAAGGTCTGGACTGGTTGTACTGGACTGGTTATACTGGACTGGTTTAATAGTTTTAAAAATGTTTTGGACTGGTTATGCTGGTCTGGTTTAATGGTTTTAGAGAAGATGTGGACTGGTTATGCTGGTCTGGTTATACTGGTCTGGTTTAATGGTTTTAGAGAAGATGTGGACTGGTTATGCTGGTCTGGTTATACTGGACTGGTTATACTGGTCTGGTTATACTGGTCTGGTTATACTGGTCTGGTTTAATGGTTTTAGAGAAGTTTTGGACTGGTTATACTGGACTGGTTATACTGGTCTGCTTATACTGGACTGGTTATACTGGACTGGTTATACTGGACTGGTTATACTCGTCTGGTTTAATGGTTTTAGAGAAGTTTTGGACTGGTTATACTGGACTGGTTATACTGGTCTGCTTATACTGGTCTGGTTATACTGGTCTGGTTATACTGGACTGGTTTAATGGTTTTAGAGAAGTTTTGGACTGGTTATACTGGACTGGTTATACTGGTCTGGTTATACTGGACTGGTTATACTGGTCTGGTTATACTGGTCTGGTTATACTGGTCTGGTTTAATGGTTTTAGAGAAGTTTTGGACTGGTTATACTGGACTGGTTATACTGGTCTGGTTTAATGGTTTTAGAGAAGTTTTGGACTGGTTATACTGGACTGGTTATACTGGTCTGCTTATACTGGACTGGTTATACTGGACTGGTTATACTGGACTGGTTATACTCGTCTGGTTTAATGGTTTTAGAGAAGTTTTGGACTGGTTATACTGGACTGGTTATACTGGTCTGCTTATACTGGTCTGGTTATACTGGTCTGGTTATACTGGACTGGTTTAATGGTTTTAGAGAAGTTTTGGACTGGTTATACTGGACTGGTTATACTGGTCTGCGTATACTGGACTGGTTATACTGGACTGGTTATACTGGTCTGCTTATACTGGTCTGCTTATACTGGTTTTAGAGAAGTTCTGGACCGGTTATACTGGACTGGTTATACTGGACTGGTTATACTGGTCTGCTTATACTGGTCTGCTTATACTGGTTTTAGAGAAGTTCTGGACCGGTTATACTGGACTGGTTATACTGGACTGGTTATACTGGTTTTAGAGAAGTTCTGGACTGGTTATACTGGACTGGTTTATTGGTTTTAGAGAAGTTTTGGACTGGTTATACTGGACTGGTTATACTGGTCTGCTTATACTGGTTTTAGAGAAGTTCTGGACCGGTTATACTGGTCTGGTTTAATAGTTTTAGAGAAGTTCTGGACTGGTTATACTGGTCTGGTTATACTGGTCTGGTTATACTGGACTGGTTATACTGGACTGGTTATACTGGTCTGCTTATACTGGTTTTAGAGAAGTTCTGGACTGGTTATACTGGACTGGTTTATTGGTTTTAGAGAAGTTTTGGACTGGTTATACTGGACTGGTTATACTGGTCTGCTTATACTGGTTTTAGAGAAGTTCTGGACCGGTTATACTGGTCTGGTTATACTGGTCTGCTTATACTGGACTGGTTATACTGAACTGGTTATACTGGTCTGCTTATACTGGTCTGCTTATACTGGTTTTAGAGAAGTTCTGGACCGGTTATACTGGTCTGGTTTAATAGTTTTAGAGAAGTTCTGGACTGGTTATACTGGTCTGGTTATACTGGACTGGTTATACTGGTCTGCTTATACTGGTCTGCTTATACTGGTTTTAGAGAAGTTCTGGACCGGTTATACTGGTCTGGTTTAATAGTTTTAGAGAAGTTCTGGACTGGTTATACTGGTCTGGTTATACTGGTCTGGTTATACTGGTCTGGTTATACTGGACTGGTTATACTGGACTGGTTATACTGGTCTGCTTATACTGGTTTTACTGGACTGGTTTATTGGTTTTAGAGAAGTTTTGGACTGGTTATACTGGACTGGTTATACTGGTCTGCTTATACTGGTCTGCTTATACTGGTCTGCTTATACTGGTTTTAGAGAAGTTCTGGACCGGTTATACTGGTCTGGTTTAATAGTTTTAGAGAAGTTCTGGACCGGTTATACTGGTCTGGTTTAATAGTTTTAGAGAAGTTCTGGACTGGTTATACTGGTCTGGTTATACTGGACTGGTTTAATGGTTTTAGAGAGGTTTTGGACTGGTCCTGAAGGTTTAATGGTTTGATGGTTCCCGGATGCTGGTCTGGTTTGAAAGCTGATCTTTGAGGGTTTTGAAACTTGACCAGACTGGGAGATCAGCAGGAACCCCAGTTAGACCAGTACAACACCAGCTTTGGTCCACAGACTGCAGACACAGTACTGAGGAGAGATGAGTGGAGATGTTCTGGTGGTTCGTGAGGAACCCAAACCCTGCTGAGATCCATGACGGTGTGTGTGTGTGTGATGGAGGGAGTAATAAACAGTACACACCTGCAGGTTCCACCAGTGGGTTCCTATAAAGTTGGAGTAATGTCCGAGCTGCAGCGTGATCACCTCTCTACACACTCCACTCATCCTGCACTAGCACCCGCACTCACTCCTGTACTCCTGTACTCTCTCACACTCACACACACTCTCACACACACGCTTCAACACAGCGCTCTCACTTCCGGACTCCTTCACTGACGTCACGCCAGCCAGGCTGTGTCCCAATTCCCTCCTCGGTCCCTAAACCCTACACCCTACTCGACACAAAGTTGGCAGGTTTAACACATTAAACATAAACGAAACGGTGTGAATTATGCTAAATCAGAACCGCGCTGAATTCCGCTGTCGAATATAGCGTTAAAATAACCGTTTTATGAGTTTTAATCGGAGAGTCGGCTCACTGAACCGACTCTAGGAGTCACTTGGTAAAATATGAATGTACAGGCGAGGACGCGGATCACAGATCCAGATATTACATTATAAAGCTTTAATAAAGATCAATCTCTTCAGTTTTATTAGCGAGGTAACACAGAACCGGACTTTTACCGAACTGTGCTGTGTCATTGACTCAGAGTCGGAGGCGATGGCTCTTGGGGTTTGTAGTCCTATTAGAACTACATCTGTGTTCCTGCGCATGCGCGCCCTCTACCGGCGCTGGTGGTATTACAGGGCAGATCGCTTTCGAGTTTCAGTGTAAGTTTCAATCAGTGACTGGATTTACCTGATTTACCACACCTGTACATGCCTCTGTGTGTGTGTGTGTGTGTGTGTGTGTGTGTGTGTGTGTGTGTGTGTGTGTGTGTGTGTGTGTGTGTGTGTGTGTGTGTGTGTGTGTGTGTGTGTGTGTGTGTGTGTTTTAGCCTCAGTAGAGGAAGGAAACACACGACGAGTGTAAATGTGGATCCATGAATTCAGGTAGGATTTAATCTTTGTTCCTTATTACACACACACACACACACACACACACACACACACACACACACACACACACCACACACCACACACACACACACACACACACACACACACACACACACACACACACACTGTACCTGTAAATAGTGTGTGGGAATTTGTGCCCGTCCAGTCAAAACACGACGTCTAAAAGCTATCCATCGACAGCTGGCCAAAATGAATTGATAAGCAGCTTTATTTAGACTGATAAAGCATCGACAACTCATCCAGGCGGTCACGAAGCAACATTAGAGCTTCGAAACCAGTTACGGTGTGGAACGTCCAGGAATCGAGTTATTTCGAGGTAATCTAACCTCTTTTGGCTACTTTCTACTTAGCACCAGCTAAGCACCTTAGTCTCCAGCTGTGCCAATACAGAAAAACACGTCCTTCACCTGACCAGGAGAGTTTTAGCGCCTGGCACATGAGGGTGTGAGAACGTTTGCACTGATAAGATCTCGAGTTAATGAACGACTCGCTGGCTGAACTTTAGAACCGAACTCCTCTTTGTTTCTTCTATCCAGGAAGAACCCGAGACTGAGAGACCTGTTCATGTCTTTATCTCTGTGGAATCTGAGCAGGACGTATCCCATACACCCCTGCAGCACCAGCTGAGGAACACTGAGATCCACCAGAGTGACGGAGAATAGCAGAATGTTTGAAGGAGACCAGGAGACAGAGACCCACGTAGGGATGGACGATGACGGTCACTCTCTGAACGGTCTGAACGGAGAAGATCAGCTTCATGATGTACACGGCTGGATGGACGTGATGCAGGACGTGGCAGATGAAGGACGGTTGGAGAACAGGGTGATGGGTTGGGAGAGCAGGACGGAGAGTGAGAGACACCTGGACGACGATGAAGACAACAGAGATTATGGAGATGACGGATCTCTGGCTGATGATGAGGAGGAGGAGGATGGTGATGATGACGATGATGATCACCAGGGTCATGATGGTGGTGATGAAGATGCACGAATGTTAGGAAAGAGTTTCTCCTTCACTCCCCAAGTGACCATCGTCAGAACAACAGCCGAAAAACAGAACCCACACGATGATGTCAGAACCAATGATGCCAACATCTGTCTGGAAGAAACGAAGAAAAACAAAACAGATTTTTCCAAAGAACGTAAATACAAGCAAATTATCCCTGATGATTATAATTATATTATTTATTTAAGTTATTTATTATTGTTGTTGTTATTATTATTATAGTTATTATTATAAATTATTAAAATTATTATTATTAATAAAGTTATTATTATTATATTATTTATTGTTGTTGTTGTTGTTATAATTATTATTAAAGTTATTATTATAAATTATTAGTTATTGTTAAATTATTAAAATTATTATTATTAATAAAGTTATTATTATTATATTATTTATTTTTATTAAAATAAGTTATTTATTATTGTTGTTATTATTATTATTATAAATTATTAAAATTATTATTATTAATAAAGTTATTATTATTATATTATTTATTGTTGTTGTTGCTGTTATTATTATTATTAAAGTTATTATTATAAATTATTAGTTATTGTTAAATTATTAAAATTATTATTATTAATAAAGTTATTATTATTATATTAAGTAATTTATTTTTGTTATTATTATTATTATTTTGTTATTATTATTATTTTTACTATTTAAGTTATTTATTATTATTATTTTTATTATCTTTTTTATTATTATTATTTTTATTGTTATTATTAAAGTTATTCTTCTTATTATTATTATTATTAAAGTTATTATTATTATTATTAAAGTTATTATTATTATTAAAGTTATTATTATAAATGATTAAAATTATTATTATTAATAGTTATTATTATATTATTTAAGTTATTTATTATTGCTATTATTGTTATTATTTTTACTATTTAAGTTATTTATTATTATTTTATTATCTTTTTTATTATTATTATTTTTATTATTATTATTAAAGTTATTATTATTAAAGTTATTATTATTATTAAAGTTATTATTATTAAAGTTATTGTTATTATTATTGAATTTATTATCATAAGTTCTTATTATTATTTGTAGTTATTATTATTAAAGTTACACTTTATATATTTTTTTAATTAATATTTTTACATTTATTTGTATAATCATCATTGTTTGATAAATGTATTTTTATTAATTTATTTTTAATTTATTACATTAAAATTTTATTACATTTACTAATTACATTTTTAATGGATGTTATTTAATAAAATGATTTATTTAGATGATTTTTATTTAACATAATATTTAAATATTTATTGAAGGATATTTTTGTGATGTTTTATTTGAAGTTATTTTTTATATATTATAATATGAATCATGTATTTGTGCCTCTCAGGGTGTGGCGGTGGGTGTGGCGGTGAGCTGCTGATGTCGGGCGTGGCTCTGGTAGCGGGTGCTCTCCTGTTCCCTCTCCTGGTGTGGGGGGGTTACGAGCTCTTACCCTTCGATTCGCCGGCGGTTGGCGACGCCCCCTACAGGCTGGTGTACACCCTGCGCTGTTCCCTCTTCGCCTCGCTGCCCATCGTACTGGGTGAGTCAGTGCTCATTCATTCATTCATAACCCCTCCATCCTGGTCAGGGTCACGGTGGGTCCTGCTCCACACAAATATCAACCATGGACAGGGTAACACACACACACACACACACACACCTCCACTCTCATTCATTTAGGATTTGAACCCATGTTGCTGGATGTGTGCACCTTACCTCCCCGTGTGTGTGTGTGTGTGTGTGTGTGTGTCGCAGGCGTGTTGGTGTATGGCGTCTCCAGGCTGAGGTTCATCTCCATGACTCCCATGTTCGAGGGGAAGCGAGAAGACGGCGACGCCCTGCTCCACATGAGCTTCGTCCGAGACTCCATACACCTCCTCCTGATCTTCTTCATTCAACTGAGCGTCACGTCCACCTACGTCCAGCAGGGGGCGCTGAGGGTGGTGCCGCTGCTCACCGTCGTCTTCTGCTTCGGCAGGTCCGTATCTATACCTCACGTTCATAATCTCCTGGTACCTGATGGAGTCCATGATGCTTAAAAAGCTGGTTGGGCTTCACATGTCAAATCCATTTGGGACTGTGTGTGTGGGAATTTGTGCCTGTTCAGTCGTTTGTGAGGGCAGGCAGGCAGTCATGCCTGACAGTAAACGGCCTTCCCTCAACATCAGAGGAACATTTGAGGAACCACGAGGAACATTTGAGGAACATCTGAGGAATATCTGAGGAACCGCAGAGGAACATCAGAGGAACATTTGAGGAACCCAAAAGGAACATCAGAGGAACATCAGAGGAACATCAGAGGAACATCTGAGGAACATTTGAGGAACCCAAAAGGAACATCAGAGGAACACCAGAGGTACATCAGAAGGACCTTTTAAGGAACCCAGAGGAACATTTGAGGAACGTCAGAGGAACGCAGAAGAACATTTGAGGAATGTCAGAGGAACATCAGAGGAACATTAGAGGAACATCATAAAAATATTTGAGGAACATCTGAGGAACCGCAGAGGAACATTTAAGAAACATTGGAGGAACCCAGAGGAACATTTAAGAAACATCTGAGGAACGCAGAGGAACATCAGAGGGACGTTGTAGGAACAGCAGAGGAAACCAGAGGAACATTTGAGGAACATCAGAGGAACGGCAGAGGAATCGCAGAGGAACATCAGAGGAACATCAGAGGAACACCAGAACCACATCTGAGGAACCCAGAGGAACATTTGAGGTACATCAGAGGAATGCAGAGGAACACCAGAACCACATCAGAGGAACATCTGAGGAACCCAGAGGAACATTTGAGGAACATCAGATGAACATTAGAGGAACATCGGAGAAACCTCAAAGGAACGTCAGAGGATAATTTAGGGAACATCAGAGGAACCCGGAGGAACATTTGAGAAACATCAGAGGAACGGCAGAGGAACATCAGAGGAACATCTGAGGAACATTAGAAGAACCCAGAGGAACTGCAGGCCTCTTTCACTTCAGCTCTGATCAGCAGTGATGATTCTTCATGAGGAACTTTGTGAAGGTCACTGCCATCCAAGAGGAACCGAGAGTCTCATCTGACATTTACAGAAACACCTCAGTGATTCCTGGAACACCACCACAAGAACCTCACAGCAGCACTCCAACCTGTAATACATATGAACTGATTAATCCTCTGATGAAGTTTGGAACTCAGTGGTGATTTACACTGTATAGACAGAAGTATGTGGACGCCCCCCTAATGACTAAACTCTGGAGGACCTGATGTTGCTGGACTGAAGCTAACAGTGTGTGTGTGTATAGTGTATTGTGTGTGTGTGTGTGTGTGTGTGTGTGTGTGTGTATAGTGTGTGTGTGTGTGTATAGTGTATAGTGTGTGTGTGTGTATAGTGTGTGTGTGTGTGTATAGTGTATAGTGTATAGTGTGTGTGTGTATAGTGTATAGTGTGTGTGTGTGTGTGTATAGTGTATTGTGTGTGTGTATAGTGTATAGTGTATAGTGTGTGTTTGTGTATAGTGTATAGTGTGTGTTTGTGTATAGTGTATAGTGTGTGTGTGTGTGTGTATAGTGTATAGTGTGTGTGTGTGTATAGTGTATAGTGTGTGTGTGTATAGTGTATAGTGTGTGTATAGTGTATAGTGTGTGTGTGTGTGTGTGTGTGTATAGTGTATAGTGTATAGTGTGTGTGTGTGTGTATAGTGTATAGTGTATAGTGTGTGTTTGTGTATAGTGTGTGTGTGTGTAGTGTATAGTGTGTGTGTGTGTGTATAGTGTATAGTGTGTGTGTGTGTGTATAGTGTATAGTGTATAGTGTGTGTGTGTATAGTGTATAGTGTGTGTGTGTGTGTGTATAGTGTATAGTGTGTGTGTGTGTGTATAGTGTATAGTGTGTGTGTGTGTATAGTGTGTGTGTGTGTGTATAGTGTATAGTGTGTGTGTGTGTGTATAGTGTATAGTGTATAGTGTGTGTGTGTGTGTATAGTGTATAGTGTGTGTGTGTGTGTATAGTGTGTGTGTGTGTATAGTGTATAGTGTGTGTGTGTGTGTATAGTGTATAGTGTATAGTGTGTGTGTGTGTGTATAGTGTGTGTATAGTGTATAGTGTGTGTGTGTATAGTGTATAGTGTGTGTGTGTGTGTATAGTGTGTGTGTGTGTGTATAGTGTATAGTGTATAGTGTGTGTTTGTGTATAGTGTATAGTGTGTGTTTGTGTATAGTGTATAGTGTGTGTGTGTGTATAGTGTATAGTGTGTGTGTGTGTATATAGTGTATAGTGTGTGTATAGTGCATAGTGTGTGTGTGTGTGTATAGTGTATAGTGTGTGTGTGTGTGTGTGTATAGTGTATAGTGTGTGTGTGTGTGTGTGTGTGTATAGTGTGTGTGTGTGTGTATAGTGTATAGTGTGTGTGTGTGTGTGTGTATAGTGTGTGTGTGTGTGTGTATAGTGTATAGTGTGTGTGTGTGTGTATAGTGTATAGTGTGTGTGTGTGTGTGTATAGTGTATAGTGTGTGTGTGTATAGTGTATAGTGTGTGTGTGTGTGTGTATAGTGTATAGTGTGTGTGTGTGTGTAGTGTAGTGTGTGTGTGTGTATAGTGTATAGTGTGTGTGTGTGTATAGTGTATAGTGTGTGTGTGTGTGTGTATAGTGTATAGTGTGTGTTTGTGTATAGTGTATAGTGTGTGTGTGTGTGTATAGTGTATAGTGTGTGTGTGTGTGTATATAGTGTATAGTGTGTGTATAGTGTATAGTGTGTGTGTGTGTGTGTGTATAGTGTATAGTGTGTGTATAGTGTATAGTGTGTGTGTGTGTGTGTGTATAGTGTGTGTATAGTGTATAGTGTGTGTGTGTGTGTGTGTATAGTTTGTGTGTATTGTGTATAGTGTATAGTGTGTGTGTGTGTATATAGTGTATAGTGTGTGTATAGTGTATAGTGTGTGTGTGTGTGTGTGTGTATAGTGTATAGTGTGTGTGTGTGTGTGTATAGTGTATAGTGTGTGTGTGTGTGTGTGTATAGTGTATAGTGTGTGTGTGTGTGTATAGTGTGTGTGTATTGTGTATAGTGTATAGTGTGTGTGTATAGTGTATAGTGTGTGTGTGTATAGTGTATAGTGTGTGTGTGTGTATAGTGTGTGTGTGTGTATAGTGTGTGTGTATAGTGTATAGTGTGTGTGTGTGTGTATAGTGTATAGTGTGTGTGTGTGTATAGTGTGTGTGTGTGTGTATAGTGTGTGTGTATTGTGTATAGTGTGTGTGTATAGTGTATAGTGTGTGTGTGTATAGTGTATAGTGTGTGTGTGTGTATAGTGTATAGTGTGTGTGTATAGTGTGTGTGTGTGTATAGTGTGTGTGTGTGTGTGTGTGTGTGTGTATAGTGTATAGTGTGTGTGTGTGTGTGTGTGTATAGTGTATAGTGTGTGTATAGTGTATAGTGTGTGTGTGTGTGTGTGTGTATAGTGTATAGTGTGTGTATAGTGTATAGTGTGTGTGTGTGTGTGTGTATAGTGTATAGTGTGTGTATAGTGTATAGTGTGTGTGTGTGTGTGTGTATAGTGTATAGTGTGTGTGTGTGTGTATAGTGTGTGTGTATTGTGTATAGTGTATAGTGTGTGTGTGTGTATATAGTGTATAGTGTGTGTATAGTGTATAGTGTGTGTGTGTGTGTATAGTGTATAGTGTGTGTGTATAGTGTATAGTGTGTGTGTGTGTGTGTGTATAGTGTATAGTGTGTGTGTGTGTATAGTGTGTGTGTATTGTGTATAGTGTATAGTGTGTGTGTGTGTATAGTGTATAGTGTGTGTGTGTGTATAGTGTGTGTGTGTATAGTGTATAGTGTATAGTGTGTGTGTGTGTGTATAGTGTATAGTGTGTGTGTGTGTATAGTGTGTGTGTGTGTGTATAGTGTGTGTGTATTGTGTATAGTGTGTGTGTATAGTGTATAGTGTGTGTGTGTATAGTGTATAGTGTGTGTGTGTGTATAGTGTATAGTGTGTGTGTGTGTGTGTATAGTGTGTGTGTGTGTATAGTGTGTGTGTGTGTGTGTGTGTGTGTGTATAGTGCAGTGATGGCATAGTTACCTTGAAAAAGTAATTTAGTTACTTTATGGATTACTTGATTTTAAAAGTAACTAAGTTAGATTACAAGTTACTTTATCAGTTATATAATGCGGTCCGCTAATGCATCCCATAATGCAACTGGAGCTGCGTAGGCGATTGAAGCGGAATAAGAAACAAGAAAGACGCGGAAAACGGCGTCCTCTGTTCACAAGTGTAAATAAGATAAATAAAATAAAAAAAATTTTAAAGACAAATAAATAACAAAAAGACGATAAATATCCTAAATGTTGGCGAGTGGGGTTTGTAATGAGTCTGTAACCATGGTGATATTACGTCATCACTTGACGTTGGTAAGATGTACTTCTTTACCGGCCGAGTAGTGCATACTTCCTCCAATCTAGTGCACACTCTAAGTATGCGA
>NC_085988.1:687500-700000 GCF_030014385.1 Trichomycterus rosablanca | reverse complement strand
TTGTTTTTGACACTTAAACACTGAAAATAACACAAATATAATATAAACACACTGAAATACAATTACTAACAGTTACACATCAATAACAATACAATAAAAGCTGCACTTTAGTTTTACTTCTTTATTGTTTCCTGACGCTTCTTATTCCCCTCAGCACCGGCGCATTCACACGAGAACAAAGCTTACCAGCGAGTGAGGAATGTGATTAGTGGAGGAACTTATGAGCAGTAATAATGAAGAGAAGTTTAGTGCTCCTGTATCCTTCTTTTACTACATTAAACCACGTTAAGCTTCATTCTGAACCAGAAGCGTTTTAGACTCTGGGAGAAGCTGATTCTGATTCTCACCATTTCTCAGAAGCTGGAGCTGTAACACAAGTTTAAAAGTGAAACAGGGAGGAGAATCCAGATAAACACAGATACATGTGGAGCTGTAACCCTGGATCTGCACCTTATTCCACACTGATGCTGATTCAGCATCATTCACCAGTGTAGCTGTAAACTCGGTGGGCTATGGGCTGGCTTAGGTGGCACAGCGGTCTCTCCAAGGTCTCGGACAGACATGTGATACGCAGACGTGATTGGCCGTGTCTGAGGAGGGTACGACCGAACCCCGTTTCTGCGATGGATCGCCAACCTGTCCAGGTGGTTCCTGGTTTGGCGCCTAGTGTTTCCCGGTGGACCCTGACCAGGACAAAGCGATAGATGAAAAGTTTATGTGTGTAAAGATTTACCCCAAACGATGTGGGGATCATATCGTCTAGGTGCGCCTGAGGCTGCCTGGATGAGTTGTCGCCGAGCCCTTGGACGACATTTTCCCTACTGGTTTCGAGTTCCTGTGGGAACCTTGAGATGAGAACGGGCGCTCCCTAAACTACTGGAGAGACCGTAGGAGGCCACAGGCACTCCCTGGGTAGATTCACTTGAACCCTCAAGATGTTAGAAGCTGTCACCAGTTGGTCATTATGCCGGTCATTATTATGACAGTGTTGCTACCGGCAACTGTCGTGATTGGTCGTGTTATGACGTCATCAGATCGGCAGAGTGCTCGCGGCGAAGTGCTGCTCTCACTGTGGTCCGGTGGAGTCCTACAGCTTCAGCCTCGTTCCTCTCCGTGTGAACCCACGTCTCGTTGGATGATCATCATTAGTATAGCATGCTCTTTAACCTGCATCACTGTTAGCATAGCATGCTACTTAACCTGAGTCATTATTAGTATAGCATGCTCTTTAACCTGCATCACTGTTAGCATAGCATGCTACTTAACCTGAGTCATTATTAGTATAGCATGCTCTTTAACCTGCATCACTGTTAGCATAGCGTTCTGTTTAACCTGAGTCATTATTAGCATAGCATGCTCTTTAACCTGCATCACTGTTAGCATAGCATGCTACTTAACCTGAGTCATTATTAGTATAGCATGCTCTTTAACCTGCATCACTGTTAGCATAGCATGCTACTTAACCTGAGTCATTATTAGTATAGCATGCTATTGTGACCTGATTCCTTGTCAGCATAGCATGCCATTCAACCTGCATCACTGTTAGCATAGCTTTCTGTTTAACCTGATTCATTGGTAGCATAGCGTGCTATTTGCACCAGAGACATAAAAGCTATAAGCGGTGTCTGAGGGAGGGCGTGGTCTCCTGGGTCTCTGTGTATGTAATATGATACAATCAGTCTATGTTTCACCTTAAGGTGGCGCTGATGAGAAAGTGTAAATAAATATTAGTTTTATTGGTGTCATTTTTAACGTCTTAAATAAATATATGCCATCATAAGATCGGCGCAAAGTGCTGCTCTCACTGTGGTCCGGTGGAGTCCTACGGCTACAGCCTCGTTCCTCTCCGTGTGAGCCCACGTCTCGTTTGATGATCAGAGATGAAAGGAAGTCGGTAACCGTGACGACTTACGGTATGAATCTTTATTCGTCAGCATCACACATACATACACACAAACATCAACGGTGCAAAAATGATCAAAAGTATCGGGACGCCCGTCGGACGTCCCTTATTAAAACAGAGTGACCTCTGTGTGACCTTTTCATTTAGAACAGCAGCCGCTCGAGAGTCTGAAAGTGTGTCTGTGGGAATTTGTTAACAATGGCTTGTCTGGGGTGTTCTTGCCACCACAGGACCCACCGGGACCCTGACCAGGATAGGGAGGTTAATGAAAATGAAATGAGAGAGACAGTTTGCACTGAGCAGCGAACGCAAACACCCTCATATCTTCTAGTCCTGGAATATATAACCTGAGATCTGGAAGCCACGCCCCCAGGACGCGCCCTCGCTCTGATTGGTTGAATCTGGCCTCTCCTGTAGGAACTCTGACCTCTAGCTATGAAACACCGCTGGGATGAATCGGAACTCTCAGGCCTTCTCGCGGGACGTCGGCGTCCGACCCGACAAACGGCTGAACAGGCACAAATCCCCACAGACGCGCACCTCATGATGCCTGATATTTAGAAACGCCGTCCAATTATTCACAAGTGTTTCGACCGACCAGGGTTCCAGTGGGCTGGTGGTCCTACAAACCCACGTTCACACACTCCAAAGATATCAGGTGTCCACATACTTTTGGCTTTAGAGTGCGTCTGTGGGGGTTTGTGCCCATTCCAGGCATCTGTCGGGTCAGGCACTGATGTTTGTACACAGTCCTGCTAGAACAGTAAGGGACCTTCCCCAAACTGTTGGCACAAAGTCAGGACCTGAACCGTAAGTGTCAGGTAATCTCATTGGTCAGTTTGCTCTTGTGGGCGGGGGCCTGTGCTATACAGTCTTAATTGGTGACCAGAAGTCACTACTCAACGTTAAACGTCCTCATTTGTCAGTTTGAACATGTGGGCGGAGCTTTTGGCAACATTGCAAATATAAAAGTGGGCGGGGCCTGTGCGCTACAGTCCTAATTGACTATTGGTCGCTTTTACGTTCTCATTATAAAAACTGACCGATCAGATCTCGCCACGTGTCATGACAAAACGTCACTGGTCAGTTTGACAGCGTGGGCGGAGCTCTTGTGACATAACAGAAAGAAGGGCGTGGCCTGCACGCTACAGTCTTGGGTAATATGCGAATTCTTCTCACTGGTCAGTATGGAATGTGCGCTACAATCTCAATTGACCAATCAGTGACCAGAAGTCACCACTGGACTGTAAACGTCGTCATTTGTCAAATTGTTCTAGTGGGCGGGGCCTGTGCTATCCAGTCTTCATTGATTATTGGTCGCTTTTACGATCTCATTATAAAAAAAAATCAACCAATCAGATCTCACCACGTGTCATGACAAAACGTCATTGGTTAGTTTGAACATGTGGGCGGGGCCTGTGCACTACAGTCTCAGTTGACCAATTTTGGTGACAAAACAGACAAAAAGTGGGCGGGGCCTGTGCGCTACATTCCAGGGTAATGAGCAAATTCTTCTCGTTGGTCAGTTTGAGATGTGGGCGGGGCCAGTGCTATCCAGTCTTGATTGATTATTGGTCGCTTTTACGTTCTCATTATAAAAGCGGACCAATCAGATCTCACCACGTGTCATGACAAAATGTAATAGTATTGCATTCTGACTTTTAATTGGTCAGTTTAAACATGTGGGCGTGGCCTGTGCACTACAGTCTCAAATGACCAATCAGTGACCAGAAGTCACTACTCAACTTTAAACTTACTCATTTGCTCTTGCGGGCGGGGCCAGTGCTATCCAGTCCTAATTGATAATTGGTCGCTTTTATGTCGTCCTTATAAAAAATCGACCAATCAGATCTCAGGATGTCAAAACGTCATTGGTCAGTTTGAACGTGTGGCCGGAGCTTTTGGCAACATAAATAAAAAGTTGGTCGGGGCCTGAGCGCTACAATCCTAATTGACTATTGGTTGCTTTTATGTTCTCATTATAAAAACGGACCAATCAGATCTCACCACGTTATGACAAAATGTAATAGCATTCTGACTGTTCATTGGTCAGTAAAAACATGTGGGCGGGGCCTGTGCACTACAGTCGTCATTGATTATTGGTCGCTTTTACGCTCTCATTATAAAAAAAATTGACCAATCAGATCTCACGATGTCTCGTTACAAAACGTCATTAGTCAGTTTGAACATGTGGGCGGAGCTTTTGGCGACATAAAAGATTAAAAAAGTGGGCGGGGCCTGTGCGCTACAGTATCAGTTGATTGTCATTGCCGTCAATTTCTGACCAATCAGAAGTCACTACTCAACAGTTTTAAATGTCAGTTTGCCACTGTGGGCGGGGCTTGTCAGACAATCTCAGTTGCTTAATGACGTCTGATTGGTCGGTTTGCAGAGCCGGGCGTGGCGGGTGTTAGTTGATGCGCTGGTAGCTGCTGGAAAGGTCGCGCCTCAGTTTGCGTATGCAGATGTAGACGCCGCCCAGGACGAAGAGGACGAGAGGAGTGCCGAGGCCCACGGCCATGATGGACATCACCAGAGGAGAGAAGAAGTCTGCCGGGGGAGTTCCGATTCCTGCCAACACGGTCCTGGAACACACAGAGAGAGAGATACATGAGGTGAGACACCTGTTCTATCTGTGAAGCGTGGTGGAGGGTGCTTAAAACACCTCTGTTTTGTGGGAAGTTATAACCGTTTCTGTTCGTAGGAAGCGCGTTTATTTATTTTGTACACCAGCGCATAACACCGTTCTCCTTTAGAATTACAGCCGCTTTTGTCCGAACGAAGCGTGTTTGTGTTGGTTTGGTTGGTGGTTTTTGTATTCCAGCTCATCATCGCCTGTTTCATCCGGAATTAAAGCCGTTCTTCTGTGACAACCAGCAGAAGCGCCGGTGAATCCAACATAAACATCATCTCCAACTCATCTTGTAAAGCTAAGTATATTTCTTTGTTGTTATGGCCCCAGCAGGAGCGCTGTATCCATGTTCCGAGTGTAATATGTTCAGTTATTCCTTCTCCGTGTTTAGTGATAACTTTACATGTGATAAGTGTAGATTAGTTGTTAGTCTGACGGAGAAGATCTCAGTGTTAGAAGGGCGCATTCGGGCGTTAGAACAGACTACTACTAGTGAGGGCTTAGATTCAGCTGTAGCAGTCCCGAATGCCAGCAGTTCAGGTACAGAACCCCAGACTCCAGCATTAGAGCCCTCACAGCGGGGCGACTGGGTGACGTCTCGGCGACATAGTCGTAGGGCAAAGCACCGACCATCTCAGTTGCACGTGTCCAACAGGTTTTCCCCACTCAGTGAGCCACCCGCTGAGAAGCCTGTTAATGTAAGTGCTCTGGTTATAGGAGATTCTCAGCTCCGACACGTGCGTATTGCAACCCCCATAGAGACACCAGCAACCATAGTCACTTGTATTCCGGGGGCCAGGGCGCCCGACATCAGAGCAAACCTGAAAGTGCTGGCTAATGCTAATCGTAGATTTTCGAAGATTGTTATCCACGTCGGCACTAATGATGTTCGTTTACGGCAGTCTGAGGTTACTAAGAGTAATGTTATAGAGGTGTGTGAGTTAGCTAGGTCGATGTCTGAGGCAGTAGTGTGCTCTGGCCCCTTACCGATTCCACCCAGTGGCGAAACCTACAGCAGGTTGTTGTCGCTGAACCGCTGGATGTCTAAATGGTGCTCAGAAAACTGCATTGATTTTGTAGATAACTGGTCCACCTTTGAGGGAAGGCCTGGTCTTTTGAAGCGGGATGGTGTCCACCCCACGTGGGAGGGTGCTGCTCGCATTTCTTGCAGCATAGGTGACAGGCTTTACCACCGCGTTAGTGTAGCGGCAGATAGTGGTAAATGACTATCCAGAGCCAAGACCAGGCAGCAGACTAACAGGCCTATCCGACTGTCTGCGAGTCGCCATCGGACGTCACCTGGAATCCTTAGGTCACAAACCATTGAGACTGTGTCTGTTTACCGTGGCAGGTGTAAGCCAAAACAAAATCAAAAAGTATGTCATAATAACTTAATTAAAATTAATCTAAATGAGCATCATGAAAACCCTAGTAAGGCTAAACTAAAGTTAGGACTTCTAAACATCAGGTCACTTGCATGTAAAACAGTAATTGTAAATGAAATAATTACAGATAATAGTCTTAGTGCACTTTGTTTAACTGAGACCTGGGCTAGACCTGATGAGTATCTAAGTTTAAATGAAGCATCTCCTCCGGGTTACAGTTATGAACATAAGCCACGTCTTAGCGGTCGTGGTGGAGGAATAGCCACAATTTATGATAAAGACATAGGTCTCACTGTAAAATCAACTCCCATAACAAACTCGTTTGAAGTTCTTATCTCTGACATAACCAATAAATGTTCATCTGATAAAACTAGTATGTTTAAACTGGTTACTGTTTATCGACCCCCTGGTCCTTACTCAGAATTTCTTAACGAATTTGCCGATTTTCTTTCTAAATTAGTCTTATCAACTAAGAAAGCTCTAATTGTTGGTGACTTTAATATTCATTATGAGGATAAGTGTAATCCACTCAAAACTGCGTTTGACTCTATTTTAGAATCCTTAGGCATCACCCAAAATGTAACAGGACCCACTCACCGCTGTAAACATACCTTAGATTTAATACTTACTTATGGTATAAACATAGACAACCTGGAAATTGTACCACAGAATGACTTAATCTCTGATCACTCTCTACTAATTTATGAAGTGTCCCTGTCCAATAATATACAGCAACCAAATCGTTTAAAATATAAGCGCACTATTACATCTGCAACTGCAGCAGCGTTCATAAACTGCCTACCAGAATTACCAAATATATCAGCATCAGAACCTAAAGAACTAGATCAGGCAACTCAAAACCTAGAGACCGTACTGCGCACAACCTTAGATAACGTAGCCCCACTCAAAACTAAACTGATTAGGGAGAAAAAACTTGCTCCATGGTACAATGACCACACATGCGCACTTAAACAAGCAGCACGGAAATTAGAACGCAAGTGGCGTCACACTACACTGGAGGTGTATAAGATTGCTTGGAAAGATGCTCTAACTGAGTATAAACATGCACTTATAAAAGCTAAATCTTTATATTATTCATCCCTAATAGAGAAAAATAAAAACAATCCCAGATTCCTTTTTGAGACAGTGTCCAAATTAACTAAAAACGTTAATGAAACTGAATCTAATATACCGCCTGACTGTACCAGCGATGATTTTTTAAAATTCTTTAATGACAAGATAGAAAAAATACGACTTCAGAGTCAGAGTGTGTCACTTCCCAATGTTAAGTATGGACTCACTCCGAGCAGCATTGGTGATAACAGTGGTGATAATAGTAACGAGTTAATCCAACTAAATTCCTTTAATCCAATCTCCCAAAATGAACTAACTGTGTTGATTAAATCATCGAAGTCATCATCGTGTATACTCGATCCTGTTCCAACTCGTTTACTTAAAGATTTACTCCCAGCTATTGTAGAGCCCCTGCTTACATTAATCAATGCATCCCTTAGCCTTGGGTATGTACCTAAATTGTTTAAAAGTGCTGTTATTAAACCCCTGATTAAAAAACCTAATCTTGATACACATGTTTTATCTAATTATAGGCCAATTTCAAACCTTCCTTTTGTCTTTAAAATATTAGAAAAAGTCGTTTCCAAACAATTATGTTCTTATTTGAATGAAAATTGTATTCATGAAAAATTTCAATCAGGATTTAGACCCAACCATAGTACCGAAACCACATTAATTAGAGTAGTTAACGAGTTGTTAATGTCTTCTGATAATGGATGTGTCTCTTTTCTTGTTCTATTAGATCTTAGTGCAGCGTTTGATACGGTCGATCATAACATTTTACTGGAGAGGCTAGAAAATACAGTAGGTGTTAAAGGACTCGCACTCTCTTGGTTTCAATCATATCTGACTGACCGCTCTCAATTCGTTTATGTAAATAATAAATGCTCGGAAACTACAAAAGTAAAGTATGGTGTTCCACAGGGGTCGGTACTGGGACCGCTATTATTTACACTCTATATGCTTCCACTAGGTGAAATTATTCATAAACATGGCATAAACTTTCACTGCTATGCAGATGACACACAGCTGTATATATCAGCCAAACCAAATGATACTGACACAATCAGTAAGATAGAAGATTAAAGTGTAAACGACATAAAAAACTGGATGTGGTGTAATTTTCTTTTACTTAATTCAAATAAAACTGAGGTTTTACTTGTTGGCTCTAAAGCTGCAAGAGACAAGTTGTCTAACCTGGTGCTAAACTTAAACATGTTCTCTGTTACTCCCAGCCCAGATGTAAAAAACTTAGGTGTCACAATAGATTCAGATCTTTCCTTTGATACACACGTCAATAATATTACTAGAGTTGCTTTCTATCATTTGCGTAATATCTCTAAAATAAGAAATATACTATCTGTTAATGACGCTGAAAAACTGATCCATGCGTTTATAACTTCTGGGTTAGATTATTGTAATGCTCTTCTAACTGGATGCTCTGGTAGATCCATAAACAAACTCCAGTTAGTTCAAAATGCAGCAGCTCGAGTGCTAACTAGAACTAAAAAATTTGATCATATCAGTCCTGTTCTATCATCTCTACACTGGCTGCCAGTTAAATTCCGCATTGATTACAAAATACTTTTACTAACTTATAAAGCGCTACATGGTCTGTACCACAGTATCTGAGTGAACTTATTAATCACTACAACCCAGCACGTCCACTTCGTTCACAAGATGCAGGGTTACTTATAGTTCCTAAAATTAAAAAGACCACAGCTGGTGGAAGAGCGTTTTCTTACAAAGCTCCACAACTCTGGAATAATCTTCCTGCCTCTGTTCGGGATTCGGACACGTCTCAATGTTTAAGTCTAGACTGAAAACATATTTATTTTCTCAGGCTTTTGATTAATATAGACAAAGGCGCAGAGCTTGGGGGTTCTTGGTGATAGAAACTTGTGGTGATCAGGGATGTTGGGTTGCTGTCGTTCTGCCTCTCTTGTCCGATCACTCAGGTTTGATGACGGTGGGGAGATGGGCGCTGATGTCCTGTGAAAGCCTTCATGACCTTGTTACCTGCTTGCTCTCCCTTTTAGTTCTGCTGTAATAATTAGGGCTGCCGGAGTCTAAAACTCTCTGTAAAACTGTTTGTCAACTAGCATTGTACATTATTAACTACATTCTCTGTTGTTTTACCCCGAGGGCATTCTGATGGAAACCTGTTTACCCGCCGAGGTTAAGGATTGAAGTCGAGACTGCCGGGACAACGATGCTTCTCCTGTCAGATGTGACGGGTCTGGAGTAATTGCAACGACAAGAAATCACTACAGACTTTATTGAAGACTAGAGCGGATAACAACTCTATTATTATTTATTTATTTATCTATTTATTACCAGTTATAACTTTTAGATCATTTACCTCTGTGTTTGTATGATTTGTGTAAATCGTGTATTTATTTAAAGTTTCCTCCAGGCCACCCAAGAAGGATGGGCCCTGCTGAGTCTGGTTCCTCTCAAGGTTTCTTCCTGTAATTTTCAGGGAGTTTTTCCTTGCCACAGTCGCCCTCGGCTTGCTCAACAGGGGTTTTTGTATCTGTTGGTCCTGGATTTTGTTGCTTTGAGACAATGTATATTGTAAAAAGCGCTCTATAAATAAAGTTGACTTGACTTGACTGCTGCATCAGTAACATGAGGTGAGACACCTGTTCTATCTGTGAAGCGTGGTGGAGGGTGTCTCACTGCTGCATCAGTAACATGAGGTGAGACACCTGTTCTATCTGTGAAGCGTGGTGGAGGGTGTCTCACTGCTGCATCAGTAACATGAGGTGAGACACCTGTTCTATCTGTGAAGCGTGGTGGAGGGTGTCTCACTGCTGCATCAGTAACATGAGGTGAGACACCTGTTCTATCTGTGAAGCGTGGTGGAGGGTGTCTCACTGCTGCATCAGTAACATGAGGTGAGACACCTGTTCTATCTGTGAAGCGTGGTGGAGGGTGTCTCACTGCTGCATCAGTAACATGAGGTGAGACACCTGTTCTATCTGTGAAGCGTGGTGGAGGGTGTCTCACTGCTGCATCAGTAACATGAGGTGAGACACCTGTTCTATCTGTGAAGCGTGGTGGAGGGTGTCTCACTGCTGCATCAGTAACATGAGGTGAGACACCTGTTCTATCTGTGAAGCGTGGTGGAGGGTGTCTCACTGCTGCATCAGTAACATGAGGTGAGACACCTGTTCTATCTGTGAAGCGTGGTGGAGGGTGTCTCACTGCTGCATCAGTAACATGAGGTGAGACACCTGTTCTATCTGTGAAGCGTGGTGGAGGGTGTCTCACTGCTGCATCAGTAACATGAGGTGAGACACCTGTTCTATCTGTGAAGCGTGGTGGAGGGCGTCTCACTGCTGCATCAGTAACATGAGGTGAGACACCTGTTCTATCTGTGAAGCGTGGTGGAGGGCGTCTCACTGCTGCATCAGTAACATGAGGTGAGACACCTGTTCTATCTGTGAAGCGTGGTGGAGGGTGTCTCACTGCTGCATCAGTAACATGAGGTGAGACACCTGTTCTATCTGTGAAGCGTGGTGGAGGGTGTCTCACTGCTGCATCAGTAACATGAGGTGAGACACCTGTTCTATCTGTGAAGCGTGGTGGAGGGTGTCTCACTGCTGCATCAGTAACATGAGGTGAGACACCTGTTCTATCTGTGAAGCGTGGTGGAGGGCGTCTCACTGCTGCATCAGTAACATGAGGTGAGACACCTGTTCCATCTGTGAAGCGTGGTGGAGGGCGTCTCACTGCTGCATCAGTAACATGAGGTGAGACACCTGTTCTATCTGTGAAGCGTGGTGGAGGGTGTCTCACTGCTGCATCAGTAACATGAGGTGAGACACCTGTTCTATCTGTGAAGCGTGGTGGAGGGTGTCTCACTGCTGCATCAGTAACATGAGGTGAGACACCTGTTCCATCTGTGAAGCGTGGTGGAGGGTGTCTCACTGCAGCATCAGTAACATGAGGTGAGACACCTGTTCTATCTGTGAAGCGTGGTGGAGGGTGTCTCACTGCAGCATCAGTAACATGAGGTGAGACACCTGTTCTATCTGTGAAGCGTGGTGGAGGGCGTCTCACTGCTGCATCAGTAACATGAGGTGAGACACCTGTTCTATCTGTGAAGCGTGGTGGAGGGTGTCTCACTGCTGCATCAGTAACATGAGGTGAGACACCTGTTCTATCTGTGAAGCGTGGTGGAGGGCGTCTCACTGCTGCATCAGTAACATGAGGTGAGACACCTGTTCCATCTGTGAAGCGTGGTGGAGGGTGTCTCACTGCTGCATCAGTAACATGAGGTGAGACACCTGTGCTATCTGTGAAGCGTGGTGGAGGGTGTCTCACTGCTGCATCAGTAACATGAGGTGAGACACCTGTTCCATCTGTGAAGCGTGATGGAGGGTGTCTCACTGCTGCATCAGTAACATGAGGTGAGACACCTGTTCTATCTGTGAAGCGTGATGGAGGGTGTCTCACTGCTGCATCAGTAACATGAGGTGAGACACCTGTTCCATCTGTGAAGCGTGGTGGAGGGTGTCTCACTGCAGCATCAGTAACTGTGAAGCGTGGTGGAGGGTGTCTCACTGCAGCATCAGTAACTGTGAAGCGTGGTGGAGGGTGTCTCACTGTGTGGGCGTGGCACTACTCACCAGCTGATGAACTGGACGGCGTCCGAGCCTTCCTCGTCCACGGTGTGGAAGCTGACGTTGAGGCCGTAGGTGTGGGGATTGTGGGTAAAGAAGGCGCTGATGATGGGCGTGGTCGGCGGGCGGGGCAGGGGGACGGGCTCCGAGTTGCTGCAGGGACACGCGTCCTCGATGGCGGGGATGTTCTTACGATACGCCACGGGTTTCCACTGAGAGTAACCGACCAATGAGGAGGAGGAGGAGGAGTTATCTCCAGACCACACCCACTCCGACACCTGCAGGGAGAAAGACACGCCTCATGAGATGCTCCGTCGCCTGGCGACCAGGTGATACGGTGGTGGCGGGCGGCGCTAGGTTACCTTAAAGATGGAGGGCGTGTGCTCGTCGTCGATGGACCGGTGGACGTCCACTCTGCTCCGAAGCTCCGCCCCGGTCACCACCTGCAGCTCCAGCGCCAGCCGTGATTGGTTGGTGCGAGGCTTAACGCCGCTCAGAACCACGCGCAGCTGGGAGGAGTTAGCGTTATGGAGGAGGCTCGGCCACGCCCTCTCACGCCCCCCGGACTCGTACCCCGAAAACTGAGGACGGAAAGAGTGTGTGAGTGTGTGTGTACCTGTATACAGGCGGAGGTGTTAGAGATGGTGTGTGTGTGTGTGTGTGTGTACCTGTATACAGGCGGAGGTGTTAGAGATGGTGTGTGTGTGTGTGTGTGTGTGTGTGTACAGGCGGAGGTGTTAGAGATGGTGTGTGTGTGTGTGTGTGTGTGTGTACCTGTATACAGGCGGAGGTGTTAGAGATGGTGTGTGTGTGTGTGTACCTGTATACAGGCGGAGGTGTTAGAGATGGTGTGTGTGTGTGTGTGTGTGTGTGTG